>NC_135236.1:248582521-248855021 GCF_051348905.1 Ranitomeya variabilis
CAATTGAGGCCCTCATTGGCAAAGCCAGCCTGTTTAATAATCTCTGCTGTAGGCAATGTCTGGTGTAATGTAACACTTGGTTAATCATTACTTTTAATCCAAAACTACTTTATGGCTCATGTATCCTAAATTAAGATGCTGATACTAATGTTGCTAGCCAGTTCCTGCCTAAAAATAGTATTGTCCGAAAAATGGCTGCTCTTTATCACTTATCTTGCTTGGTCTGCTCCATGGAAATGGGGCAGTAGCTCACACAAACCATAGACTGGCTGTAGCACTTTGTTTCTAATGCACAACCCATTAAAGAGACCAATATTTGCTCTTCCTGGTCCTAAGTCTTTTGGAGTGGGGTCTTTACTTATCTATGGAATTATATGGTGGATTTAATTTTTATGGTCTTTATCAAGAGGGCAGTGCTTACATGGCTTCCTTGGCTGCTCTGCATTACCCTGTGAGCATGGCTCCTTGATGAAGACCATCGCTGCAGCGATAGACAACAAGCCGATCGCTGCAGCGTCGCTCTTTAGGTTGCTGGGGAGCTGTCGGACAGCTCTCTCCAGCGACCAACGATCAGGGGAACGACTTCGGCATGGTTGAAACTGTCTTCAACGATGCCGAAGTCCCCCTGCAGCACCCGGGTAACCAGGATAAACATCGGGTTACTAAGTGCAGGGCCACGCTTAGTAACCCGATATTTACCCTGGTTACCATTGTAGAAGTTAAAAAAAACACTACATACTCACCCTTTTTTTTTTTTTTTTTTTTTTCTTTTTTTAAATACTATAATCATGAAGCACCAATATGTCCGATGGTGAGTGGATAGTACCAACTCTTTCTACGCACCCTACGGATGCCCCTCTAGGACCACTCCAAAATACCACTACCACAAAGATACGGAGCAAAAACGTCCACTTCAACATAATTATTTAAAAGTATTCAAAAATGTTTATTAGTATAATCACCTTAATACATCAATATGCAAATTACAGGATACAATATACAAAATGTACATGCTGTCAGCACAAACATATAGCAGGAGACACTAAAAGGAGAACATGAGTGGCCAAGTTAGAGGGGGAGTACTAAAGTACACCCTTCTGGTTGCAGCATTAATCCTTAGTGTAGCATTCTATATATGGCTATGTACATATGTATCATTGTGTCTAATAGTGCCCATAACACGGCCACCTCATATATGCAGTCACAAAAATATATACAATTGCTGCTTACCCATTGATGGTCAAGGCTGGTACCCCCACCTTTCTTGGCCTCCCTGGACGCGCGTTTCGCGTAGCTTTTTCAACAGGGTATAATCACCTTCTGATGTCTGTCACGTCCCCCGGCGTCCACAGGGTTACGCGCTGCTGCTCAGAGCTTCCTGCACTGAATGTGTCAGCGCCGGCAGTAAAGCAGAGCACAGTGGTGACATCACCGCTGTGCTCTGCTTTACGGCCGGCACTGACAGTCAGTGCAGGAAGCTCTGAGCAGCAGCGCGTAACCCTGTGGACGCCGGGGGACGTGACAAGACATCAGAAGGTGAGTATGTAGTTTTTTTAACTTCTACAATGGTAACCAGGGTAAATATCAGGTTACGAAGCACAGCCCTGAGCTTAGTAACCCGATATTTACCCTGGTTACAAGTGAACACATCGCTGGATCGGTGTCACACACACCGATCCAGCGATGACAGCGGGTGATCAGCGACGAAATAAAGTTCTGGACTTCTAGCTCCGACCAGCGGGATCCAGATCGCTGCTGCGTGTCAAACACAACGAGATCGCTATCCAGGACACTGCAACGTCACGGATCGTTGTCGTTCTTGCTGCAAAGTCGCTTAGTGTGAAGGTACCTTAAAGAAACAGAAAACTGACATCTTATGGCACTTATGAATAGCAATTAAAATCTGGCAAAGCAACAAATACAATGAGAGGAAAAAGTGGCTTTGACCTGGTGCAGGTCCTTTAATAATGACCAGGGGCTACTTGTATTTACAATTGTATTACATGCGTTAGTTTTTTTTTTCACGCCACCCACTTTCTATCTACAGGTCCGAACACTCTTCGTCAGTGGCCTTCCAATAGATATCAAACCCAGGGAACTTTACTTGCTATTCCGTCCATTTAAGGTAGGAAGTGAATCTACTGTTGGGTGACTGGTATTACAGCAAGTGATAAAAAAAGTTATGAAAGCAAACCTACTTTAATTGCTTATTTTTAAAATTTAAGGCTAGTATGAATTGATCAAACTGATTTGGAGACTTGAGTGCATTGTAACACTGTTAATGTGATTCTATAAACAAGGGAACCTATCAGCTGGGAAGTGGTGGACACGGTTTCATTGACATGGAGACAATTGCATCCCTACACTTAAATGCTCCAGCGCTATGAAAGTGTCCTCAAAGCAGGTGGTGTGTTCTAGCTGAAAGGTTTCCTTTGAAAACTAAAAATAAGCTTCAATAGATCAATGAAAAGTGGGCTACATGTCAGAGCTTTACCTATCCAATTTACAAAACGAGTACTTGAAATTTTGATCTAACGTCAATGACCTATAATACAGCATGGGGTTGTTTCCCAGTGCATTAAATGCTAGATGGCTACCATCCCTTAGTTCTAAAAGAGGTAACTGGTTTATTTTTCTCTTCCCTTCTTTGCCTGAACTGGGGGTCTTACTACAGTGAAAGGTACCATTTCAGATTCCACCACTCTGCCACTATACATAAATCAAATGATGGGCAAAAATTGACTTGGATTTTACACTTTAAAATGGACTTGATTGTTGCTAGATTGACACTAAGTACTGTAGGTAACGCTCTCAGACTTGTGTCTATTGTGGCATTTTAAAGTTTTGTATGTCCTTGTTAATTTCTTCTAATCTCATCAGTCAAATTGCACAGCGTAAGCACAAATTTCCACACTGACAGAGCACAGCCTTAGGCACTGCTGGGAAGTTATGGGTACCACTTCAATTCTGCTACTTGGGACCACAGCACCACCTCATGGCAGAGGGTGCAGATACTCTCCCTCTGCAGCTTGTCACTGCTGTCCCTGATTAGTCATGCAGATCTACCCTTTCCTAGTGTCCAGCACATCACTTCCCAATGCTGCAATTACACAAAGCTTTTCCATTTTCTGATGCCAAATCTTTTAATTTGTCTTCTGCTTTTTAGGGTTATGAAGGATCACTGATCAAGCTCACGTCAAAACAGGTAACTTTTTAGCTCGGTGGGAGTGAAATGTTTATGGTCTTGCATCAATGTTTTACATATTCTTGTTTCTCTAGCCTGTAGGATTTGTCACCTTTGATAATAGGGCTGGTGCAGAAGCTGCAAAGAATGCCTTAAACGTACGTAGTCTTTTCTCCACTTAAATGACAACTTTTGAATGTAACACTGTCAACTCATGTCCTTAGTTCATTCACAAATGCCACATAGTCACAGCATAGGCCATAAATGCTAAGACTCGCTTATATTTAACTGGGTTGTGAAGCTGGCTCATTTCTGTGATGTCTGAAAATTGAGCAAGTGGAAGCCCCTCATAAATTGACACTTTAATGCTCTGTTTGAGTTGCAGAAAATTTGCACTGCCAATTTGGTCACAAATTCATATGTAGATTTTCTTTTCAGATTTAAGCCCTCTCAATTAACCATGCTTTGAGTAGGTTAAAAGTCCACATAATGAGCATGCTGCAGATTTAAAATCTACACGCTTTCACGTTGTGCAGAATTTTTCAGCAGCACGTGAGTTTAACCCCTTTCTGACCTCATACGGGATGGTACGCCCGAGGTCGGATCCCCTGCTTTAATGCGGGCTCTGGTGAGCCCACATCAAAGCCAGGACATGTCAGCTGTTTTGAACAGCTGACATGTGCCCACAATAGCGGCAGGTGGAATCACGATTCACCTGCCACTATTAACTAGTTAAATGATGCTGTCAAACGCTGACAGTAGCATTTAACTAGTGCTTCTGGCCATCGGCTGGAAATGAGCATTGCTGAACCTCGTCACGTGATCAGGGGTCAGCAATGCATCGGCATGACATCCAGAGGTCTCCTTGAGACCTCTATAGTTGATTCCAGATTACTATGAGCGCCACCCTGTGGTCGGTGCTCATAGCACTGCAACAATTCTACTAACATAGGAGCGATCTGAGCTTCGCTCCTATGTAGCAGAGGCGATCGAGTTGTGCCAGCTTCTAGCCTCCCATGGAGGCTATTGAAACATGGCAAAAGTTAAAAAAAAAACTTAAACTTTTATTTTGAATGGAGCGATTTAAAAAAAATTACAAAAAAAAATATAACAATCAAGAAAATAAAATACACATTTCGTATCGCCATGTTCTGAATCACCTGATCAATAAAAGTTAACCTGATCACTAAATGGTGTAGCAAGAAAATCCAAAACGCCAGAATTAAGTTTTGTTTTTTTGGTGGTTGTTTTTTTTTTGTTTTTTAGCAAAGTTTGGAATTTTTTTTTCATTACTTAGATAAAAAAAAATTACCTAGACATGTTTGGTGTTTATGAACTTGTAATGACCTGGAGAATCAAAATGGCAGGTCATTTTAGCATTTAGTGAACCTAGCAAAAAACAAGTGTGGGATTGCACTTTTTTTGCATTTTCACTGCACTTGGATTTTTTTTTTCCCCTGTTTTCTAGTACATGACATGGTAAAAACAATGATGTCGTTCAAAAGTACTGCTTGTTCTGCAAAAATTAAGCCCTCACATGGCCAGATTGACGGAAAAAATAAGTTATGGCTTTGGGAAGGAGGGGAGTAAAAAACCAAAACTAAGAAATGAAAATACCCTGGGTTATGAAGGGATTAAAAAAAAAAAAAAACACCCATTAAGGGCTCAGACCCAGAAATCAGCACTGAAACTTGGCTGAACACTTAATGATAAGGCTTTGCAGGTCTTAGTGACACTTTACAAATGTTTTCTAACATTGTTCACCAAGACATGGTACTGTGTAGGTGAACAATGTCTTAAGTATAATTCCCCAAGAATGTGAAGATGCATGATGTTTCTTTTCTGACTATAATAAAGTGCATATTTAAATGTTACAACCTTGGGTAGGTCAAGAGACTTTCCAATGATCCTTTCCATAGGGTATCCGTTTTGATCCAGAGAACCCACAGACCTTAAGACTAGAGTTCGCAAAGGCCAACACAAAGATGGCTAAGAACAAATTAATGGCTACACCTAACCCCACAAACCTCCACCCTGCACTTGGAGCACACTTCATTGCACGAGATCCATGTAAGTTCTTACTAATTTTGTAAAGGGAACTTGTTAATTGACTGCAATTTAGCGTAAAGTTGTGTTCTTGGTAAATGCTAATTGACATGTCAATGTTCTACGAGCTACATTGTGTTAAACATACGCTGAAAGTTAATGTCTTATGACCATTTTTACATCTGACTAAAACGTGAACAGGACAAGGCATATACAGGTACCATAGAGAAATGCCATAATGTCTGGGCAACATTCTCTACTGGAGCATCTGCTACATGCTGATGACCTTCCCTGGGAGAATGAGGCAGTCTTGGCCCTGATCTTAGAGTCCAATACTAAAAACAAAAAAAAAAAACTTGGGTTGCAAAATCTTCAACCAGATCTGCCAGACACTCCTGCAGTCTAACAGATCCCATGACCAATCTTCAACTGCTAAACATCTTTTACACTGAAGATGGCAAACTAATTTAGATAAATTGCTTAGGCTTTGCTTAGAGTTTTTTTTTTTTTTGTCTAAAGTTAACATGCCTCTACACTGCATTTAAAGGAAGTTGTGGAATTAAAAGGTTCAAACTGTTAAAACTGAATTATCCCATGAGACTAATCTATTCTCTCCCACCTCCCACCCATCTTTCGTCTAATAAGTTAGTTTGAACTTGATGCATTTTATTTTCTCCCCAACCACCTTTTCTTAATCTACAGATGACCTAACAGGTGCTGCACTAATCCCAGCCTCACCTGAAGCTTGGTCTCCATATCCACTGTACACCACAGAGCTGGCACCAGCAATCCCCCATGCTGCATTTACATATCCTGCAGCAGCTGCTGCAGCGGCAGCTCTACATGCACAGGTAATGGATTCATTCTGAACTAGAAGGCTAAATACTCGTTTCATGGTGTAACTGTTACATGACCACCTTAATGGAACCACACTTAAATGGGTAAGGCTGTGTCCACGGGGTGTTTTGGCAGTGCTTTGGACAGCGGATACCCCGCTCCACACAAAGCGCTGCCCTTTTTGTACACATGGTGATTCCGCCTGTGTTCATTGAACACAGGCAGAATCACCGCATCCTATACAAAGACTGTTCATTATCTTGCGGAGACGGATCATCTCCACAAGATAAATAGACATGCTGTGGTCTATAAAGATGTGCCGCATGTCCAGTTACACAGGTCTGCCACCTATGTGTTTGTACACAGTGGAGATGGGATTTCATAAAATACCCCTCCAATTTTCTGTAACATCAGGATGCTGCGGCTGTACACAGCATCCAATCCGCAGCAAAAATTCAAGCAATGCACCCTGTGGAAACATACTTTAAGTCATAAACAAATCAAAGCATGATCTGTTTAAAGACATTCATATAACGAACACCTTTTTTTTACATACTCCTCACTAGTTTAGTTCTGATTTGCCTTGAATTAGTGCACTGATGGTGGTCCACGTCTGCCACCCTACAAATTTGTATAGGCAGCAGTGTAACTGTTGGGATTATCACTCTAGATGTAGCCCTACCTTATTTTTGACACTTCGTATGGCTGAATTGTCCTCACGCACCATAGACCTCAATGTTTTGTGCCCTAGATAAAGTGATGGATCAGTAGCTGATGTTGGCCACGTGACCCACTCTGTCAACCAATGAACTTGGTCTCCACCTTTTTATGTATGAGGATACAGAAATGGGTGGTAGCAATTCCTCTTCGCCCCTCTGTAAATGCCTCTTGACACTTTTTTTTTAATGACAACTTTCAGAAGTAGCCACAATTGCTATTTTGATGCAGAATCATAGCAATTCCAAAAACTTAAAATGGTGCTCATAACCAAGGAACCTTAATTTGAGTGGTGGAGGTATGTGCATGGATCTCAAATTTTAACTGAACTCTTAAAATTTAAACCCACAGTTCTGTTCACATAACATTAGTAATTGGGCCATTTATGTACTTGAAGCATGAGTATCAAAGCAGAATGCTTGTGAAGGTAAATGGCTTACTTATTTGTTCTATGTAGTTAAACATTACATTCCCCTACTAATCCAAGACTGCTTGGAGCAATTTCACAACAAAGCCTAAGTCTTAAAGTTTATTTAATCATCTATTAATCTGTGGCCTTAAAATTGAGCAAACTTCAAAAGTCAGGTGTGAACAGTCAATCTTGCATATATAATTTGACCAATAGTTATTGCATAGCTAATGTTCAAAAGTGTATTCAATGTACAGTGAACATTGCAAGGTTGAAGCTTAAACCTCCTGAAAGCAGAAACCTTTACACTTTAAGCAAATGACCTTTTCTTGGTGCATGCTCCACTCAACATCCTTTGAGGGAGAAGCTCCATTTCCAAGACCTGTGGCAAATGAACCCACCCACATCCCCCACTAACTTTCATTGCTGAGGGACAAGGACAGGGTGACATGCTTTGGGGGAACCTAAACATGTTACAGAAGGATTTATAGAAGTTCAATAGAAGGATTTGTCTACTACAAAATCTAAGTTGGTGGAATATTCATCTATTATATCCCTCCTAAATTAAGAAACAAGAAACCCTGTTTGGGAGGTCTGCAATAACAAACTTTGACTTCTGGGAATGTCTACAAGCAATACATGCAAGGCTTAACTCTTATCCTTTTAAAAAAAAAAAAAAAAAATTCTCGCGGATGCATTCATAGCAAGCTGGCAACCAGCTTCATTAGTGGCCATTGCATTCCAAAGCTGGAATGTTTATGCATCTCGTATAGGTCAGGGAGTTAAATGCAGATAATTTGCTCTAATATGGTGTAAAAAACAAAGATTTTGGCTAGAACCTTATCAACTTTGTACATTGTGGCAACTACCTTCATACCAAGAAAATAGACAGCCTTCATACCTTTTAGTATTCCAGACTGATTGGAGGACGTAATATCATTAGATGCCAGTGCTTTCGACTGGATGACCATGCATCAAATAGGCTTTGAGCCAGTGCTTATTAAATGGACAAAGCTACAACACATCCAATGGAATCTATACAAGTTGTTGGCTACATTTGACTGCTTTCCCTTGTATGTGATGAATGTCCCTTGCCCCAGTGATGTATGCTATTGCAATGGAACCATCGGAGGCCCTTATCTGGTCTACACCAGTGATTCAACGATTTACTCAAAGCCTAATGTATAAAAAGTCTATGCAGAAAATACATTTCTGTAGAACACAAAGGTGCCCCACCCACAGCATTAAATGGAGGATGTACTCCAATCACATTCAAGTCTAAAAATCAATGAACAAATTGTATGCTCCCTGTAGACTTCATATCTAACCCCTATGCAGGTCAACCTCTTGGATTTTTTTTCTTTTTAAGGCTTCATTAATCTACTTTCTCACTTGTACGTACTAATACAATGGGGAAATTTTATGCCTATCAGTCATCGCTCGCATTGGATTACTGAAAATAGTTTATACCTGTGGCATAATTTTAAGTATCCAATGTATACAAGTTTGCATATATTGAACAAACTCCACTTTCTTTCAGTTGGCTAGTTCATATACAGGAGATGTTGGTACTGCAATATACATGGGAGGAGAGTTTTACTAAACCTAACTATTAGCTTGAAGCTCTGTTCCCATATAGGCGGAATAAAGAGGACCTCCTGAGGGCTCTTACAGCTATTGCCCAACCCAGAGATCACGCACCCATTGCAGTTTTTGGTTAGAGAAGTTAAAAAAAACAAAAGTATGTAGGTGATTCTTGATCCTAATGCAGGCTGTATTGATCAGGGCAGTAGTCCACAAACAGTTCTTGGGCACAATCACTCCCCTTTGGCACAATAAGAAGGGTGCATGTCCACGTTCTGTAATGACTGCACTTTGGACGTAGCGGAAACCCCACTCCGCCCAAAGCGCTGCCCCCTTCTGTACACGCGGTGATTCACCGCACCCAATACATGGGGCTCTGTGATTTACCTTGCGGTGACAGAGCGTCGCCGCAAGGTAAACAAACATGCTGCGTTCTAAAGACGCACTGCATGTCCGTTAACACAGGGCCACTGGATGCGTGTTCCCACGCATAGTGGAGACGGATTTCATAAAATTCCATCCACTATGCGGTAACATCTGGACGCAGCGTTCAATCCGCAGCTAATCTGGATGTATTCCTGAATGTGGACACACACCCTCAGACTTGCTGTACTACTTGATCTGGAGTGAGGGCCCTTGTGAGGGTAGGTTTGGTCTACCTAGCTCAGGTCTATGCAACCAGGGTTTTTAAATCCTTCCGCACCTTGAAGGATGAGCTTACTCTTACAAATAACTTGCTCATTCATTTCCTGAAACTCTGGCATGACCTACAGGCCCAGTTCCTAAATGATCTTACTGTCCTACAGAAGATCCCCTGATCTGGGTGCTATTGGAATGCCCCCCACACCAATCACCACAACCACAAGAATCAGACCTTGTGCACATGCTCTTACTGGCTAACCGTATTAAGATATCTTGTGAGTTGGCAAGATGTGATTGCAAGTCAGACATTGATCCCATAGCTGAAATGGGGGGGGGGGGGGGGGAGACTGACACACCATTAGAATTTGGTGTCTTCTAGTTGCATGTATACCACAGCCAGAATGCATAGGGTTCCCACTCTGCCCCTGGATGTGGTGTTTAGTGTCAGGAATGGCATTTAATCTCCTGTGGAGTTGTCCATTGACTAGAATACTGTGACAGGTGGTTACATTTCTGTGACTGTGTGGGGATGCCAGTCAGAGGAACCTGCATTTGTTTGACCCTGAACAGTACTCTGCAACATCAGACAAACTATTTCTATTTCATTCCTTGTTTGTTGCTCAAATGAGTGGCTGGGCTCACTTATAAAACACCCCACTTTAACAATTGGTATTGAATCTTTCCCTTGCATTTACAAAAAAATGACCGCTGCCACATATATGCTAAAATCTCCAACTGCTTAGAGGGACAATCCAAAAGGAAAGTTACTGTCACCTCAAGCTACTTCTACTCTGCTGTGGGACAGGGGGAACTTGATGGTGCCACTGTGTACACACTACTCCTTATTTTAAAGGAGCGCATAATGCCCTGTTCCCTGCTCTTCTGCATAACCATGTGGTGGTTTGGTGTAACCGTGTACTGTAGCCTTTGGTGGCCCCAGGTAGTCAGAACTAGGTCAGTAGAATTTAGCAAAAACTTTTGATTGAAGTAATTAGTAAATCCAAACACTTCGATAGTTTGCAGCTATGGCCTATATAATGTAATAAATTAGGAAATGTGGTTTGCTGCTTTTTTATCTACTATCTTGAAATCTAGATTTTGGCATGATCTTTCCTTGGTTATTTATCTCCAAGAACATTGTCTAAATTTGTAGCTTCACCCTTGACGTAGATTAAAACTCCTAAAATGATGTTGCTTAGTAATGGAATGTTATCTCCTGCTCCCTCCCCCTCCTATTGCCACAAACAGACTGAACAGAAAACATCTGTCTGAGAATGGCTAACGGGTAGCTGTGTAATATCCTCAATTGCTTACTTTACAAACCAGGTTATTTTGTTTTTCTTTGGGGGAATGAGTGTCATTTTGGGATAGATATGACATCACTCGTTACACATTTACTGTGTTGCAGCAGCCAAATAACTGAAATTTTGGTATTTTGAGTCTTCAAAATATATTTACTTAATTGGTAGATATAAACAGATCATCCCTTTCTGGACATTGCTGTACCGTACGCATTTTACTGCAATTATCTACTTGCTGTATATAGCAATACTAGTATTGCTATAAATGGCAAAAATCATGGTCTCCCTTTGAAACAGCCTCTGGCTGCACTTCAAAAGATCTCCATGATTACTGGCACGGTCTTCAAAAGACCCACAATTGCATCGCTGACCCCATACCAACACTCTGTTAGGCTGGTTTCACACGTCAGTGGCTCCGGTACGTGAGGTGACAGTTTCCTCACGTACCGGAGACACTGACACACGTAGACCCATAAAAATCAATGCATCTGTTCGATGTCATTGATTATTTTTATTTTTTTTTTGGCGGACCGTGTCTCCGTGTGCCAAACACGGAGACATGTCAGTGTTCGTGGGAGCGCACGTATTACACAGACCCAATAGTCAATGGGTCCATGTAAAACACGGACCTCACACGGACGTTCTCCGTCTGGGGTCCGTGTGCGTGCCAGAGACAGCGCTACAGTAAGCGCTGTCCCCCCCCCCCCCCCACATGGTGCTGAAGCCGCGATTCATATGTTCCCTGCAGCAGCGTTTGCTGCAGAGAAAATATGAATAATAGTGTTTAAAGATCTGTCCGCTGCCCCCCCCGCTGTCCTGAAAATACTCACCCGCTCCCACGTTGGCTGTCACTCCTTCCTCTCTGCCCCGCGCCTTCTACTGTATGCGGTTACGTGGGGCCGCTCATTTACAATCATGAATAGTCGGCTCCGCCCCTATGGGAGGTGGAGCCACATATTCATGACTGTAAATGATCGGCCCCACGTGACCGCATACACTAGAAGCCGCGGCCAGACCAGGAAGCAGCGAGGGAGGCAGGTAAGTATTTTCAGAACAGCGGGGGGGCGCACAGGGGGTGGGGGGGCAGCGGACATATAGATCTTTATTTTAAACACTGTTGTTCATATTTTCTCTGCAGCAAACGCTGCTGCAGGGAACATATGAATCGCGGCTTCAGCACGATGCAGGGTACCACACGCTCTGTGTGGTACCCACTCGCCATACGGGCGGCACACGTGTGCCGCACGTATGGCCTACGTCAGTTCCCAGGCACACGGACACGGATAACTCCGGTACCGATTTATTCCGGTAAAGGAATTATCTGGACGTGTGGGACAGCCCTTAATGCCACATTCAGATTAACAGGCCATGTGCACACTCAGCGTTTTTTTCGCGTTTTTATAGCGAAAAAAAACACGAAAAATACTAACATATGCCTCCCATTATTTTCAGTGTATTCCGCATTTTTTGTGCAAATGTAGCCTTTTTTTCCACGAAAAAATCGCATCGCGGGGGAAAAAAAAGCAACATGTTCATTAAAATGCAGAATTGCAGGGGATTCCGCACACCTAGGAGTGCATTGATCTGCTTACTTCCCGCACGGGGCTGTGCCCACCATGCGGGAAGTAAGCAGATTATGTGCGGTTGGTACCCAGGGTGGAGGAGAGGAGACTCTCCTCCACAGACTGGGCACCATATAATTGGTCAAAAAAAAGAATTAAAATAAAAAATAGTCATATACTCACCTTCGATGTCTTCCCGCCTCTCAGCTGCATGCTGCCGCTTCAGTTTCTATAGCTGGTGTGCGGTGAAGGACCTGCGATGACGTCACGGTCTTGTGATTGGTCGAGACCGGTCATGTGACCTCTCACATGACCGACGTCATGGAAGGTCCTGAACCACACCGGCATTTATAGGAACGGACGCCTGCAGGTGAGTATAACCATTTTTTTTATTTTTTTTTAAACATTCTATCTTTTACTATAGATGCTGCATAGGCAGTATCTATAGTAAAAAGATGGTCACACTTGTCAAACACTATGTTTGACAAGTGTGACCAACCTGTCAGTCAGTTTTCCAAGCGATGCTACAGATCGCTTGGAAAACTTTAGCATTCTGCAAGCTAATACGCTTGCAGAATGCTAAAAAAACGCAAAAAAAAAAATGCGGATTTCTTGCAGAAAATTTCCGGTTTTCTTCAGGAAATTTCTGCAAGAAATCCGGATGTGTGCACATACCTTTAGGTGGTGCTCTTCTCACAGGTCTTTGCCATTATCTGCTGGTTATGGGGTGGACTCTCCCATGTTAATCCTGAAACAAACAGATTCTCTAAACCAATTCTGTCACCATGTTCTTGGCTACCATATCTGAGCGCTACATAATGTAGAGGCAGACCCTTATTCCAGCAATGTACTTGCTGTGTTATAAAATCCCTTTATCTGCAGATTTAGCTGGGCTCTATATACTGTGGCAGCTTTCTTTGTAAATTGGCTGGAAGCTGCCAATCAGCGGTGAGGGATGGGGGGGTTATAAAGAGCACATGAATATGCTTGACTACCTGGCGGTGGCTTTACTAGTCCTTTTCATAATGATAAATCCATTATCAGAACTAGACTAAGCATCACAGTAAGTGATATTATGGGAATTGGAATCTGAATCAGATTCCCTATAATTGTTTTAGGGCAGAAAGCCTGCAATTCTACAATTAAACTAAATCCACACAAAAAAATTAAAAAAAAATCCAAAGCAAATGCAATACACAGCAGATTGCTGGTGTGTAGTCTTGTAGGGAAAACGCAGCAATGCCATACATGGGAATATGGAATAAGGATGGCAAGGCAAATGCAGAAGTCACTCAAACCTCTTGTAGCCAGTCAGTTGTCAGTGCTCACTATAAAACACAAATTAAATTAGATGCCTAATGCTGGCTTAATCTCAGATTTTAAATGGCCACATTAATGATTTTCTAATACAATTTTTTTTTTTTTTTTTTAAACCTCCATTAGCATCTATTGCTGACAGTTGGCTAAAAGACTTGTGATGTGGGGCCTATTTTAAATGTATCCCAAGGCCAAATTTGCCTCTGTTTAAGCTGTACAACTCTTTACTGGATGTGTTGTAGTACATTAAACAGTCATGGCTGTTGGCGCCCTTGAAATTGTTCCAGAAAATGAAATATTTCTCCCCAAAAATTATTGCAATTAGACATTGTTATACAGGTTTCCTTTTGTGTAGTTAAACGGAAGGCTTATTGGACAAATTCACACAACTCCAAAAATGGGTCATATATATTACATTTTTTGGCACCCCTAACTTAATATTAGGTTGCACACCCTTTTGGAAGAATTGACTGCAATCTCTTCCTATACCAATAAGTACATTTTGTATATATGCCTCAACTGGAATTTTGGACCACTTTTGCAAATTGCTCAAGGTCTCTCATAATTAAATGGTTTCTGGAACAATTTCAAGGGTGCCGAGATTTTCATCCAGGACTATGTAATGGCTGAATGGCTATTCTAGAATGTGGGAAGGGAGGTGTCAAAACTACTGACTGGTATAATTTTATAGATGCCACTGAATGCTTAAAGTGCAGTATGTTCACAGCATTTATCAGGCATAGTCCAAAATTAATACCATTTTAAAACAAGGTTTCTAACGTTGGAGGGGGTGGGGAGTACTACTTTAGATATTCTGTCTTCTCATTTTCACATTTTCAGCCCTTAGCCACACAAATTTTTCATATGATAATGTAAAGTGGTGCTCTTGGATGAATGAGGGGGAAGAAAATGACTGTGCCAAGAGCCATAAAGCACATGCTTAACTCTTCCGTCCAGGATAATGTAAAAGGTTAAGTCTAATTTGGGTCAAAGCCAGTGTAAATGCATTGTAAAGCTCAGTCTAATAGGCAAATGATTGGTAAACAGACCTATGCAGTCTAAATGGGCTGACTGAGGGGGGAAAAACAACTTGCCTAACTGAGGCACAGATCAGGTGACTAAGCTTCCTTAAAATTGTTCTTGGAATGTTCGCACTGGCACATGTGTAAACTGGACACTGAATTCCTATGCACCCTAAACTGAACAACTTCCATGTGCACAGAACAATACAGGTCAACAAATTTTTATTTTTTACGGCCAGTGTAAATGCAACCTTGACTGACACTAGTCATACACCTTGAGTCTGTTCTATGTAACCTAAGAATGTGCTACCATGTGCATCTAAAACTAAATTATGGTGGATACTGCAGTTGACTCGCGTGTTGCACAAATGTGTTAGCCATGTGCCCCATTATCTCTTCCAATGACTTATTCCATTGAACTCTTAACTTCGGTTTTCCATGTTTACTGCTTAACAATGTGTTTGAATACAGGCTCATCTCCATTTATCTATTTATTATAGTGGTGGAATAAATGACATTACACTCAACATCTACATTCCATAAACTCATATTTTTAATTTTCAGATGCGTTGGTATCCACCATCTGAAGCAACCCAGCAAGGTTGGAAGTCTCGTCAGTTCTGCTAAAGGCTGTTTAGGAGGTAATACTGCATAGGACAAGAATGTTATACGTAGTGTTTGCACAGTTTCCCAAAATCTGTGACACTTGTTCTTGAGAACAAACAAATAAGGCTCACTTTATGGGCTATTTTCTGTATGTAAAAAGAACTAGAAAATGTAATAATGGCATACTATTTTTTTTTTTTTTTTTAGGATTGAAGCCCAACCAAGCCCCTCAATGACTTGTATTTTTTTTTTTTTTATATCTCTATGAAGTGATGTACCAGACATGAACAATGGTATTCACTGAACATTGTATTTCTCCATACACCTCTGAATGTTTGGTCCAGATCTCCCAACATGAAGTCTTCAAGTCAATCCCCCTACATGAAGTATTAAGTCTGTGGAATATCGTAATTGGCTGGGTACCTTGGTTACACTTGGTAAAAATGAAGCAACCTAATGACTCTTGAATCTGTGGTAGGCCAAGGCATGGCTGAAGCCAGGCCATGCCCTGTTCATTTCTGTAATGCTAACAAACTTCCTTTTATTGCATGTTGCGTTTTTCTGGCATGAATTTACTATTTAAGTGTGTGGTAAAGATCTATTGCTTGTGTACCAGTTCCAGAAGGCCTGCCTTTTGACCTTATGAACTCGTCATGCGTCTAATCTGCTGCTCATTCCACCACCTCAAATGCAGTCAGTCTTCTAACCTGGTCTCAAACTTTTACATTTTCATTGGAAAGTCTGTTTTTGCCAAATAATGCAACTTTATGGGGAAATGAAGCAAAAGTAACAGTATTTTTGTAACTTGTTTAATAAGGAAATATTTATGCATCATGTGTTTGTTTTTTTTGTGTGGTATTAATAAAAGAATATATTAATCTGTCATAAGTTAATGTTCAGCTAAAAGAGCTCAGATTCTGTATGTTCTGTCTACTGTACTCTATGAATTGTGCAATTTTGTTTTGCTGCAGACTTCTGCATGGTATTGATGTTCAGTATTATGAAAGGTCTCCTGCTTGTATGGAGAGAGTTTGTCTACCAACGATTCTGAGAATGTGATACTGGATAAAAGAGAATATTTAAGAATTGTTGTGACTTTCAATTAAAGCAATTAAAAAAAATAAAAATAAAAAAAACCTGTAGTTTTCTGTACTAGAAACTGCACTTCACCCATCTGCTTACTCCACACATCTGCCTGCAGAACAAAGCCTCTTACAATCAGTCCAGAGGCATATACAGTTAGTAGTTGGGGAAAATTCACACTGGTAGTCACCATTTGACTTCAAATATTTGGATAAAGGGCATTCCCTGATCCTATCCCAATATGTAGTAGGTGTACTAAGTTTATAATTGGAGGTTTTTGCTGTGTACTGGTCCTTGGTTAGCTAGGTCTTGCCTCATGTGCAGGCACTGCAGGACCTTTAGTATTTGTGACAGTTGGCTAGTGGTTGTAACCATGGATACCTAAGGTCCTGCACATGAGGATAGACCGTAAATCATAGCAAATAACTCCATTTAGAAATTTAGTTTAGTTAATATTACATCTACACATTGGGATAGGATCTTGGAGATGGAAATACCCCCTTTAGCTCTAATGATCATTCATCCATATCTGCCTTTTGCACTAGATATGGACACCTATGCCAAGCATATTGCAGCCAAAAGGATTTTCAGGAAAACGATACACATACTGTTAATCTTGCAGCAAATCACAAGTGGATGTAAGTTTTAAGGCAAAATTTTGAGTTTAACAAAATCAAGATTCTACCATAAGGGCAAGACTTGTTCTTGAAAGATGGCTTTTAAGCAGATCTTTTCACATTTCAAAGACAACTAATTGTGCACATTCTAATCTAAATACATGTGCAGACGTTAGTTATTCGGCAGCACTCCCTCCTCCCCACCCCCTCCCACTGCAGAAAACCTGCGTTTGACTTGTTTTCCTATAGCTCGACTCTGATTGTGGTTGTCCAAAAAAAAAAAGCATGCTGCAAGTGGATGTGAATTTTGGCTCCCAATAGTCAATGGCTGTGAGGGGGGAAAAACTGCAGACCATGTGGCATAGAATTTTAGCAGACCCGTCTCATGTGAGACCTAACACTTCGTAATCAATTCAATGTGAAAAATAAAAATACAATAGACATGGATGGAATTAAAAGTTCCCCATATTAATCAGCTGAGGGAAAGCTAGGGGCTGATGTTTAGTCTGGGAAGCTCCATGTTATCAGCTTGCAGCTGTTTACTTGGCCTCTACTAGTTATTAACCCCCTGAAAACTGAAGGGGGTGGGGGGTCCCTACATTAACCAGCAAAGGCTAGGCAGATAACTGCAGGCTGATACTAATAGCCTAGGAAGGGGCCATGGATTTTGACACCCTCCTAGACTAAACTTCAGCAATCAGCAGACCCAGAAATGACATCCATAATTCTGGTGCTTAGCCTCTGCTCTTCCCACTTGGCCTAGTGTGGGAGCAAGTGGGGTAAAAGTATTGGGGCTGACATAAAGGTTAGTAATATTGATGCCTCTACAAGTCACCTCTACTAACCCCATAGTTGAACTAAAGTATTTTAATCCATTTCATTTATGTCAGAGGCCACTGTGCTGCCACCAATTGTCAGATTCACTCTCAGCACGTGACTTGGGGTTGCACCTGCAAGAGTTAATCTATCTCCCCTCTCTGTCCAGCATTCACCCTCTGTTCTATGCTGTAATGGGAGCGTAAATCACACACTGACCCAGGCCACACACCCGCTCATACACGCTGCCACCACTTACCGAACACACGGGCGATGAGTCATGGAAATATTACTGCTACTGTCTACCAATCATAAGGATTAAACACTTTAACAAGTTGAACCTTGTATGTTCTAAAGAATCCATAGCCTTAAAGTTTTATGCTTTAATACAAAAGGTACAGTGCTTACAATAAAGAAAGGTATAAAAATATGGTAAAGACGTAAATACACAATAGTTATAAAATAGGAGAAAACTTACAGAAATAGCTAACTTTGTAGCCTGCTTTCTGCTCCCTAAGGGGGAATGGATGGACTGGGTCACATCAGCTCCGCTGCCCTCAATCTGTGAACACAATTCTATGTATACAGGCCAGTCACCCTGAAGGTCAGATTTCTAGACCAGCCTCAGGTTAATATTATGGTTGCTTGTGTTTTCATTGGCCCATGGCCACTCCACCAATAAATATATTTTCTCTGAAATTCTTGGTGTAAAGAACCTCCTCCCATAAAACAGTTTAAAGGGGAGAATCCTGTAGATGCCTGGGGTACCTCTCTGTATGCAAACAGATGGGGAAGTACTGCTCCCAGTCTCTCCCTTCAGTCTCCACCAGCATGTTCAGCATTTGTTTTAATGTTCGGTTAAAATGCTCAGTCTGATGGTTTGGGGATGATGGGCACTGGCCACAAAATGCTGCACATATTTTCTCGCAGAGGCTTTCCATCGGATCGGACATGAATTGGGTTCCCTGATCAGCTAACATTTTCCTGGGGAACCCCACACGAGAGAAGTCAGTAAAGCATCCGCCACTTTGTCCGCTCGGATGGAGGACAGTGCCACAGCTTCCGGGCAGGGCCGGCTCCAGGTTTTTGAGGGCCCCGGGCGAAAGTCTCAGTGGCCCCCCCCTTTAACACATACCACAATTCATGATCGCATATAAACACAGCCATGTAGTATATAACACAGCCCACATAGTATATAGCACAGCTCATGTAGCATATAACAGGCCATATAGCACAGCCACATATTATATAACACAGCCCATGTAGTGTATATAGAACAGCCCACTTAGCATATAACAGCCCATATAGTATATAACACGGCCCACGTAGTTTATTGAACAGCCATGTAGTATACAGCACAGCCCATGTAGCATATAACACAGCCACATAGTATATAACATGGCCCACATAGTTTATAGAACAGCCATGTAGTATATAGCACAGCCCATGTAGCTTCCACCTACTCTGTGTAGCATTTACTTGCAAGGGAGGAGCATAGTGGGACACCATCCTCCCCAGGTCTGTGCCTAGCAACACATTGGTGGGATTAGCCTCTGATACTCCCACCTCTCTGTCCTTACCCTGCTCCCCAGTCCAGGTACACATGGGCACAACAGGGCTGACCCCTCCAATCCCGGTTATAGACAGTCTTTCCTGGTATGAGATCAGCAGGGTTTACCATTGATGGACGCACCAGAGTCACCTCTGAGAATGTCTATTCCCCGGGACCCCATAAGAGGTGGGCTTGGGCTGCACTGGTGATCGGCTGGCAAAAGAAGGGTCCCCGTTTGGCTTACCTCCCTTCCAGTCGAATTCCGATGGCTTCCACACCTCAGGCATCCTGTTAGCCACATAACAGTCCGCAATCTTTGCAGCCTGATCCGCAGTTTGTGGCTCCAGATCACACATAAATTGTCATACATCTGTGGAGCACATGTGAAGAAATTGATCCTTGACCATAAGATACGTTAAGTCTTCAAAACTGTTAACAGAAAGTCCCCTGATCCATTGGTGGAATATGGTCCTCAAGGTGCTCACAACATCCGCATAGCTGTCAGTTGATTCACATTGTAGGTTCCGAAACTTTCTCCGATACACTCCTGGTGTTAGGTTGTATTTCCTGATCAGGGCCTCTTTAATGGCCTCATAGTTCCTATCTAGCTCTGGTGGGAGGCCAGCAATAACTACCAGGGCTTTGCCTCTCAACCGTGGGGTTAGATACTGCGCCCACTGCTCACGGGGTAAATGGTATTTTCAAACCCCCGAAGGAAAGTATCCAAGTCTGTATCAGTCTCCATCACAGGGAAGTTTTCTAGACAGGGTCTCCTTGGATTTATGTCCTGGGAGGGGGTTAGCTGAGGACTGATACCCTCTCTATTTGAGCCATCTGAAGCTGGAAAGCACTCTTCTCCTGGTGTTCTGCAGCAGTAGCCTCTTGGTACTGTAGAATAAGCTGCAGGCGTAGATTGGGATCACTTGTTCCCAGCACTTGTAAAGCCATTTGTAAAGTAATGTCCATAGACTCCTCAGCACTGGCATTGCTGGCACTTCTATCAGGTATCTCTGGTGCAAGAGCTGGCATTGCTGGGTCTCTCTGAGGTGGACTCTCTCCTTGGCCAGATGCTTCAGCACTTTGCTGTATGTCCTGCTCGACCAAGGTGCGTATCAACAGTTCCTTGGATTTGTAAGCCGTCTCTATTCCTCTCTGCTCACAGAGATCGGTCAGAGCCTCTTTTCTCTGCTTCTTGTACTGGGCTGCCATATCGATGAACAGCCTTTGCCAAATAAAAGAGAAACTGGGAAGGGAAACTGTTTGCAAGTATGTCTAAGTAAGCACTGAGTTGAACCTTGTAGAATTGGTGCACTCCTCGTAAGGATACCAATTCTTTAGTACAGGGAATAATTGCTTAAACCATGCACTAATGCTCTAATTGAAATAATTCTATCCCACCGCTCTGCCACCAATTGTTACGGATCCCACCGTGCTGCCACCAATTTGTCACTGATCTCACCGTGCTGCCACCTATTTGTCACGGATCCACTCTCAGCATGCAACTTGGGGTTGCACCTGCAAGGGTTAATCTATCTCCCCTCTCTCAGTCCAGCATTCACCCTCTGTTCTATGCTGTAATGGGATCATAAATCACACAACAACCCAGGCCACACACCCGCTCATACACGCTGCCACCACTCACCGAACACACGGGCAATGAGTCCAGGAAATATTACTACTACTGTCTGCCAATCATAAGGATCAAACACTTTAAGGCTATGGATTCTTTAGAACTTACAAGGTTCAACTTGTTAAAGTTTTATGCTTTAATACAAAAGGTACAGTGCTTACAATAAAGAAAAAGGTATAAAAATATGGTAATAAAAAGACACACAAATATGCAAAACAGTTATAAAATAAACAGGAGAAAACTTACAGAAATAGCTAACTTCGTAGTCTGCTTTCTGCTCCCTGGGGGGGGGATGGATGGACTGCATCACATCAGCTCGGTTGCCCTCAATCTGTGAACACAATTCTATGTATACAGGCCTGATTTATAGAGTCACCCTGGAGGTCAGATTTCTAGACCAACCTCTCAGTGTAATATTATAATTGCTTGTTTTTTATTGGCCCATGGCCACTCCACCAATGAATATATTGTTCTCTCTGAAATTCTTGGTGTAAAGTTTCCCACATATAAATAGTGTCAGGCTGTAATTGACATCTCTCTTCAAAAGAGCTAGAAGGTGTGAAATGTTTCCCCTTCTTCCTGGTTCCCAGCAGACCCCCTGCTGAGATTGGAGACTGTAGACTGCTTGCTCAGGATACCATATGTTGTGATCTTTTTGAGACCTGCAGTTTCAGGGCAGATGTTAAACTACTGCTGGTCACACATATAAATCTATACATATTTCACTATATACATATACAGTACAGACCAAAAGTTTGGACACACCTTCTCATTTAAAGATTTTTCTGTATTTTCATGACTGAAAATTGTAAATTCACACTGAAGGCATCAAAAGTATGAATTAACACATGGAATTATATACTTAACAAAAAAGTGTGAAGCAACTGAAAATATGTCTTCTATTCTAGGTTCTTCAAAGTAGCCACCTTTTGCTTTGATGACTGCTTTGCACACTCTTGGCATTCTCTTGATAAGCTTCAAGAGGTAGTCACCGGAAATGGTCTTCCAACAATCTTGAAGGAGTTTCAAGAGATGCTTAGCACTTGTTGGCCCTTTTGCCTTCACTCTGCGGTCCAGCTCACCCCAAACCATCTCGATTGGGTTCAGGTCTGGTGATTGTGGAGGCCAGGTCATCTGGCGTAGCACCCCATCTCTTTCCTTCTTGGTCAAATAGCCCTTACACAGCCTGGAGGTGTGTTTGAGGTCATTTTCCTGTTGAAAAATAAAGGTTGGTCCAACTAAACGCAAACCGGATGGAATAGCATGCCGCTGCAAGATGCTGTGGTAGCCATGCTGGTTCAGTATGCCTTCAATTTTGAATAAATCCTCAACAGGGTCACCAGCAAAGCACCATCACACCTCCTCCTCCATGCTTCACGGTGGGAACCAGGCATTAGAGTCCATCCGTTCACCTTTTCTGCGTCGCACAAATGCACGGTGGTTGGAACCAAAGATCTAAAATTTGGACTTATCAGAACAAAGCACAGTTTTCCACTGATCTAATGTCCATTCCTTGTGTTCTTTAGCCCAAACAAGTCTCTTCTGCTTGTTCCCTGTCCTTAGCAGTGGTTTCCTAGCAGCTAATTTACCATGAAGGCCTGCTGCACAAAGTCTCCTCTTAACAGTTGTTGTAGAGATGTGTCTGCTTCTAGAACTCTGTGTGGCATTGACCTGGTCTCTAATCTTAGCTGCTGTTAACCTGCGATTTCTGAGGCTGGTGACTCGGATAAACTTATCCTCAGAAGCAGAGGTGACTCTTGGTCTTCCTTTCCTGGGGCGGTCCTCATGTGAGCCAGTTTCTTTGTAGCGCTTGATGGCTTTTGCAACTGCACTTGGGGACGCTTTGAAAGTTTTACCAATTTTTCAGACTGACTGACCTTCATTTCTTAAAGTAATGATGGCACTCGTTTTTCTTTACTTAGCTGCTTTTTTCTTGCCATAATACAAATTCTAACAGTGTATTCAGTAGGACTATCAGCTGTGTGTCCACCAGACTTCTGCTCAACACAACTGATGGTCCCAACCCCATTTATAAGGCAAGAAATCCCACTTATTAAACCTGACAGGGCACCCTGTGAAGTGAAAACCATTTCCGGTGACTACCTCTTGAAGCTCATCAAGAGAATGCCAAGAGTGTGCAAAGCAGTCATCAAAGCAAAAGGTGGCTACTTTGGAGAACCTAGAATATGACATATTTTCGTTTTTTTCACACTTTTTTGTTAAGTATATAATTCCACATGTGTTAATTCATAGTTTTGAAGCCTTCAGTGTGAATTTACAATTTTCATAGTCATGAAAATACAGAAAAATCTTTAAATGAGAAGGTGTGTCCAAACTTTTGGTCTGTACTGTATACCTATACATATTTCACCACAGTTCAAATAAAGAATCCCTGACCTTTTTACCCATTTATTAATATCCAGAGACCTCTTCACCCATCTGCTGATAATCCATGTGTCCCAGGACAAGCCCAACTCAACTACATCTGGATACTTTGAGCGGTCACACACAATATGACCACTCAGAAATCTTGCACAGAGTGGTGAGGTGAACTGAATTCATTGGCTATGAACTCCACTCGCCTCACTGATGTCGGTGCCTGGCACTGAAGCTGCATTTGTCACATGCAGCTCAGTGTCTCTTGGATACTGAGCTGAGTGGTTGCATTTTGTGACTGCTCGGCAAAGCATCCTGATGTAGCTGAGTTGTGCTCTTTGCGGGACAAATGAAGTCGTGGACCAGTGACTGTTTTTCTTTGGATATTAATAAAAAGGTTAAAAGGTGGAAATTAGTAAAAGGGGGCAGTCTTATCTTTTTTCAAATTAATGACTTTACTTGGTCTGTCTTTGCTTACCACATATTTAAATGTAATCTGAGTGTCTTTTATAGTTATCTCTGTGTTACTAACAATTGCATGTGATATCAGCTGGCATTACAAAGTAGACTTCAGCCCCAATACTACTTCACTTGCCCCCGCACCAGGGTACGGTAAGTGGGAAGAGCAGAGGCTACATGCCTGAATTAACACATCTAATGGATGTGCCATTTCTGGGCCAGCTGAGGACTGATGTTAGTCTGGGGGGGCACTATCAATAGCCCAGGAAGAGGTCATGATCAGCCTGCAGCTGTCTGCTTAGTCTTTTCTGGTTATTAATAGGGGGATTGCCACATGGTTTTGGAGGGTCATCCTTTAATTTTTATTAACAAATGCTACAGAGACAGTTGTAATTTGTCTAATATTAACAGCCTGAGATGTTCCATGTTTAGCCCTTTCATAATATAAACAGCTTCCCATCTGTTGGCTTTTCCTCAGCTGGTTAAGTAAAATATGGGTCACCCCATGCCATTCTATTAATTGGTTATACATTTCTACATATAAATACATGTACAGTAAGCTACACACTGCTGATTATGTATCTCAACGACCTCCATCAGATTGCTTTTTTTAGTTAGTAAAGTAGATTGAAATGACAATTGCTGTATGTAAAAGCTGATTTTAAAAACATATTGCATACTAGTGTCAAACACATGCTACTTGCTAAAAATGGCATTGTAGTCACATGGCACTCGTCCTACATTTGTAGATCAACAGCAGCATGAAATTTTAAACGCTGCTGTGACTCTAGCATTATACCTCCTTAACATGTCCGAATTTGATTAGTCCTGAAAACTTTACCAGTGTTGTGTCCGTGTGACATCTGTGTGCAGTGTCTGACAAACACAGGAATAGAAATAAGAGGTAAATAATAGATCAAAAGAAGAAAAATGTCCAGCTCCACCAAATCCGTGAAGATAAAATTTCTTTATTCACAAACTTGTAACATAGAGGGTACAAACTTCAGCACAAACCATGTGGGTGTGAATCTCAACGCGTTTCTGGAGACTAAGCTCCCTTAATCATGGTCATGATTAAGGGACCTTAGTCTCCAGAAACACGTTGACCGCTAAGTCATCTGGGTAATTTTGCAATGCATCTCTTTGAACGGAAGCTGGCGGAAGCCGCGCGCGCATCGGGACTGCTTCGCTGGATGCCGGAGGGTGAGTATATAACTATTTTTTATTTTAATTATTTTTTTAACAGGGATATGGTGCCCACACTGCTATATACTATGTGGGCTGTGTTATATACTGCGTGGGCTGTGCTATATATTACATGGGCTGTGTTATATACTGCGTGGCTGCTATATACTACTTGGGCAGTGTTATATACTACGTGGGCAGTGTTATATAATGCGTGGGCTGTGTTATATACTGCATGGCCACTGTTATATACTGCGTGGCCTGTGTTATATACTGCGTGGCCTGTGTTATATACTGTGTGGCTGTGTTATATACTGCGTGGGCTGTGCTATGTATTACATGGGCTGTATTATATACTGCATGGGCTGTTATATACTGCGTGGCCTGGGCTATACATTACGTGGGCTGTGTTATATACTACGTGGCTGTGTTATATACTGCGTGGCTGCTATATACTACGTGGTTCCTATATACTACGTGGCCTGTGCTATATACTATGTGGCTGCTATACACATACATACATAGATACATATTCTAGAATACCGATGCGTTAGAATCGAGCCACCATCTAGTATATATATATGTGTGTGTTTATATACTGTATATGTATATATATATATATATATATATATATATATATATATATATATATATATTTATATACACTGCTCAAAAAAATAAAGGGACCACTAAAATCCCACATCCTAGATATCACTGAATGAAATATTCCAGTTGTAAATCTTTATTCATTACATAGTGGAATGTGTTGAGAATAATAAAACCTAAAAATTATCACCATAAATCACAACTAATATTTCACGGAGGTCTGGAGTTGGAATGATGCTCAAAAGTGGAAAATGAAGTTATAGGCTGTTCCAACTTCAGTGGAAATGCCACAAGACAAGGAAGAAAAATATTTAGAATTGAGAGTCCTCCGATGTTGATACCTTTTAATGGCTGACTGAAACGATTAAAAAGCCATTAAAAGGTATCACCCACTGAGGACTCGCAATTCTAAATATTTTTCTATCCACTGGCTAACACGGTACCAAGATATATAGCTTTCCTATATCAAGACAAGGAAATGATGCTCAGTAGTGTGTGTGGCCTCCACATGCCTGTATGACCTCCCTACAATGCCTGGGCATGCTCCTGATGAGGCGGTGGATGGTCTCCTGAGGGATCTCCTCCCAGACCTGGACTAAAGCATACGCCAACTCCTGGACAGTCTGTGGTGCAACGTGATGTTGGTGAATGGTGCAAGACATGATGTCCCAGATGTGTTCAGTCGGACTCAGGTCTGGGTAACGGGCGGGCCAGTCCATAGCTTCAATGCCTTCATCTTGTAGGAACTGCTGACACACCCCAGCCACATGAGGTCTGGCATTGTCCTGCATTAGGAAGAACCCAGGGCCAACCGCACCAGCATATGGTCTCACAAGGGGTCTGAGGATCTCATCTTGGTACCTAATGGCAGTCAAGCTACCTCTGGCGAGCACAAGGAGGGCTATGTGGCCCTCCAAAGAAATGCCACCCCACACCATTACTGACCCACTGCCGAACTGGTCATGCTGAAGGATGTTGCAGGCAGCAGATCGCTCTCCACGGCGTCTCCAGACTCTGTCACGTCTGTCACATGTGCTCAGTGTGAACCTGCTTTCATCTGTAAAGAGCACAGGGCGCCAGTGGCGAAATTTCCAATCTTGGTGTCTGTGGCAAATGCCAAGCGTCCTGCACGGTGTTGGGCTGTGAGCTCAACCCCATCTGTGGACGTCGGGCACTCAGACCATCCTCATGGAGTTGGTTTCTAACCGTTTGTGCATACACATGTACATTTGTGGCCTGCTGAAGGTCATTTTGCAGGGATCTGGCAGTGCTCCTGTTCCTCCTTGCACAAAGGTAGCGGTCCTGCTGCTGGGTTGTTGCCCTTCTGCGGCCCCCTCCATGACTCCTGGTGTACTGGCCTGTCTCCTGGTAGTGCCTCCAGCCTCTGGACACTACGGTGACAGACACAGCAAACCTTCTTGCCACAGCTCGCATTGATGTGACGTCCTGGATGAGCTGCACTACCTGAGCCACTTGTGTGGATTGTAGAGTCCGTCTCATGCTACCACGAGTGTGAAAGCACAACCAACATTCAAAAGTGACCAAAACATCAGCCAGAAAGCATTGGTACTGAGATGTGGTCTGTGGTCCCCACCTGCAGAACCACTTCTTTATTGTGTCTTGATAATTGCAAATAATTTCCATCTGTTGTCTATTCCATTTACACAACAGCATGTGAAATTGATTGTCAAACAGTGTTGCTTCCTAAGTGGACAGTTTGATTTCACAAAAGTTTGATTTACTTGGAGTTATATTCTGTTGTTTAAGTGTTCCCTTTATTTTTTTTAACAGTGTACTGTATATATGTATATATGTCTATATATATATATGTATATACAGTATATGTAACTGCCTCCATCCCACACAGTCACATTTTACAATTTGCCCCATGATCTTGCAGATGAAAAAGCTGAAAAATCATTGCAGCAGTTTCACCTGGAAGACAAAAGACAAATCGCAAAATGCGATTGGTGCAGGGCAGCTGTTGGAGAAAAGGGAAGAAAAAACACAACGCAGGGAATGCTGCCTATGATTGCAATCTTTAGGGTTGCAGTACAAAT
Organism: Ranitomeya variabilis; assembly: GCF_051348905.1. NCBI lineage: Eukaryota > Metazoa > Chordata > Amphibia > Anura > Dendrobatidae > Ranitomeya > Ranitomeya variabilis. The sequence goes on from NC_135236.1 coordinate 248,610,133, forward strand.
TCATATTAAAACACGGCCATACTATTGATGGTGTAGACATCCCACACTATACGTTAAATCATAAGACAAGACGGAATTAATATGTTGCAATGCACCTGAAAACCATATAAGAGCCAATTCAACGCTTCTACAAATGGGAAGTGGTGACAACAATGTGCTCCATGTTAATCATCCTTTGGCCTAAGGAATATGATGTGTTGTAATTTACTGTTAATTTGATACGTATTTTGCAGTCTCCATGTCAGAGGTTTTGGTTTGAAGACCATTTTCAAGTCTTGGGCAATCTTTCGCAGAGCATTTTTGAGTGTAATGTTATTTGATATGCCAGAATGTTTCTTGGGTAAACAAGTAAAGAACTTTCATTTGAATGCATGGAATTTTCTATAGTGATGAGTTATTCAATTACTAATGCAGTTAGTTTAGTTAAAGATTAAGAGATTTTAAAAAAAGGAAATGTCTAAACGGCATGAGTTTCAAATTCCTGTTTACCATCTGAAACTTTAAAGAAATGAATAATGTTACCAAAGGGAACAAATTAATGTTGGGATAGGCCAGTATTTTATAGACTTCTTCTTAAAGCGAATCCGTCACCCAAGTTTTTGCTACATCATCTGAAAGCAGCATAATGTAGGAAAAGAAACCCTGAATCCAATGATGTATCACTGTTGTGGGGAAAATAAGTATTTGATATACTGATGATTTTGTTAGTTTTCCCACCTACAAAGATTGTAGAGGTCTGTAATTTTTTATCGTAGTTACACTTGAACTGTGAGAGACAGAATCTTAAAAAAAAAATTGAGAAAAATCACATTGTATGATTTTTATATAATTAATTTGCGTTCTATTGCATGAAATAAATATTTGACACGAGAAAACCAGAGCTTAAAATTTGGTGCAGAAACCTTTGTTTGCAATTACAGAGGTTAGATGTTTTTGACACTCGACATTTGTTTTTTTTTCCACTTGAAAAAGACGCCGGTACGGCGTTGAAATGCATTGTGAATAAAAAGACTTTTCTTCATCATCATTTGTGAAGGATTGATTCACTGCAGTATCGCAGCTCACCTATGTGTTCATCCAACTGTATCAAATATCTCCAAGAGGATTCAGGTAACAGCTATGGGACAGCAGTTATTGTTCTTCACACCTACATAAGAGTTGTGCCTATCACAATTCCATCTGGTGAGCGTAACCAGCACTCTTCTACTCTCCCTCCATAGAGTATCACCCTATTGTGTGCTCTGTTTCCCACTTCTAGATTTACACATCAATATAAGGCTGGCCATACACATTATATGACTGTTGGCCGAATGATGCTTAGGCCAATAATTCAGCCGAGAGCCATCTCAGCCGAAACTCCCATACACAGGAGTGCATGTTTGGCTGAGTCTTGGGGGAAATCTACAAATGTATTTGTTCAAATTTCAGGGCCTAATATGGGTTCAAACGGTTGCTGAGATACTATAGAATGGTGGATTAGGCAGATTATCTCCTTGGCCTACATCAGTCCACTGGTGTTTCTCTTCCACTTGTTCCATCTGGTTTAAAAGCTCATTCTACTTGAGCAATGACTACTTCTTGATAAATACGATTTTCTTTAATCCATCTGTATAGTTGCCACTTTGTCTTCCAATAACACTTTCTTCCATCACCACCATTTGGAGGTAGGTATCCAATTTGGGCGCAAGGTCTTGCAGACTGTAATCCCATCCTTATGGTCATCTCTAGTATTGTTTCCATGGTGCTGTTGTGGTTAGGGGAAAATCAATAATTACACTTTACCAGTAATTTTTCTTTGCTTCAACCACAGCAACATTCTTATATTCTCACCTCTTTTGTTTCTCCTCCAACACACTAGGTGTTGTCACTTTGTTTTTAAAATATTTCATATGTAAGTGTATGAATTAACTAGGCGGCTACTTCAGGTCTTGAAAATTCATTGAGACTGGGTAGAAGGTGCTTTCTTTCATTTCCAGGTTTCTTATCCGTGATGGCACAGCTATCTCTCTCTGTGGTGCTGTAGTGGATCTAGGAAAAAATTACAGATAAGTTTAATTACCAATTTTTGTCAACAACTTTTTTTGCAGCTTTATAGCACATTAACCCCTTAAGGACCGCCGATGCACCTTTTAACGGCGGTAGTTAAGGTTACTTAAACCACAGCGCTGTTAATTAACGGCGCTGTGGAAAAAGTGTATAGCGCCTCCCAGAGTCAGATTTTCTCCAGGGTCTCGAGACCCCAGAGAACATGATTCGGGTTGGTTTTTACTTACCCTGGATTTGCAATCGCCGGTATTAACCGTTTACTGGTGACCGCAAAAAAAAAAGTCAGATGTGCCATTTAATTTCTCCTCTGATGTGATCGCACATCAGAGGAGAGAGAAATAGGGTCCCCCGATCCCCCCCTGTACCTACCGGTGCTCTTCGGTCCTCCTGCTTCCTCCAGTGGGCGCCGCCATCCTGATCAGGGAAAAAAATGGAGGGCGCCTGCCGAGATCTGCTGGCCGGCACCTGGCAACAATAGGAAGATTGTTCCTATTGGTTCATTTTGGTCACTGTGATAAACCCTATCACAGTGATCAAAATAAAAAAAAAATATTAAGTAAACCCCCCCTTTATCACCCCCTTAGTTAGGGAAAAATAATAAAAAAGAAAATGTATTTATTTCCATTTTTCCATTAGGGTTAGAGTTGGGCTAAAGTTAGGGTTAGAGTTGGGGCTAAAATTAGGGTTAAGGTTGTGGCTAAAATTAGGGTTAGGATTAGGGTAAGGCTTCTTTTACACTTACCGTGGTTTTGCTTCCCGTTTTTGCAGTCCCCATAGATTTCTATGGGGCCGCAAAAACGGGCCACAATAATCCCACGGAGCGCCGTATGGCCATGAGGGCTGTATTTACGGCTGTGAAAAAATATCGAGCCTCCTCGATATTTTTCACGGCTTACAGACACGGCCCCCATTGTAATTCAGCGGGGCTGCAAAAACAACAGAAGGTTGTTTTTGCAGTGCACTGTGACTTCCGGTTTTGTGGACCGCCATTTTTTTCCAATACTTTTGCCATGGTGTTGCAAACCCGAAAAACGGCGATCCGCATGTTTTTTGCTGTCTGTTATTGCAGCAGACCGTGAAAATTGCAGCAATACAGCCCACAAACAAGGCCAGCAATAACGGGCCGCAAAAAGCCCGGTAAGTGTAAAAGAAGCCTTAGGTTTGGGATTAGGGCTAGGTTTGGGATTAGGGATAGGGTTGGGGTTAGGATTAGGGTTGAGATTAGGGTTAGGTTTGGGATTAGGGTTAGGTTTGGGATTAGGGTTATGGTTAGGGTTGGGATTAGGGTTATGGGTGTGTTGGCATTAGGGTTAGGTTTGTGGTTAGGGTTATGGCTAGGGTTGGGATTAGGGTTAGGGGTGTGTTGGGGTTAGGGATGTGATTAGAGTTATGGTTAAGGTTAGGATTAGGGTTAGAGGTGTGTTGGGGTTAGGGTTAGGGTTGTGATTAGGATTATGGTTAGGGTTGGGATTAGGGTTAGGGGTGTGTTGGGGATAGGGTTGGAGTTAGAATTGGTGTTTCCACTGGTACATCAGGGGGTGTTTGGTACATCAGGGGGTCTCCAAACACCACATGGCTCCACCATTGATTCCAGCCAATTTTGTGGAAAAAATATTATTTTTTTTATTTTCACGGCTCTACGTTATATACTTTTGTGAAGCACTTGGGGGTTCATAGTGCTCACCACACATCTAGATAAGTTCATTGGTGAGTCTAGTTTCCAAAATGGGGTCACTTGTGGGGGGGTTTCCACTGTTTAGGTACATCAGTGGCTCTGCAAACGCAACAAGATGCCCGCAGACCATTCCATCAAAGTCTGCATTTTAAAACGTCACTACTTCCCTTACGAGCCCCGCTGTGTGCCCAAATATTGGTCTCCCCACCACATATGGGGTATTGACGTACTCAGGACAAACTGGACAACAACTTTTGGGATGTAATTTCTCCTGTTATCCTTGTGAAAGTAAAAAATTGCGGGCTAAAAAAATCATTTTTGAGGAAAGAATTTTTTTTAAAATGTTCATGGTTCTACGTTACAAACTTCTGTGAAGCACTTGGGGGTTCAAAGTGCACACCACACATCTAGATAAGTTCCTTAAGGGGTCTATTTTCCAAAATGGTGTCACTTGTGGGGGGTTTCTACTGTTTAGGCACATCAGGGGCTCTCCAAACGCAACATGGCGTCCGATATCAATTCCAGCCAATTCTGCATTGAAAAAATCAAACGGCACTCCTTTCCTTCCGAGCTCTGCCGTGCGCCCAAACAGTGGTTTATCCCACATATGGGGTATCGGCGTACTCCAGACAAATTGCACAACAACGGTTGGGGTCTAATTTCTCCTGTTACCCTTGTAAAAATAAAAATTTGAGGGCGAAAAGATAATTTTTGTGGAAAAAATGTGATTTTTTTATTTTAACGGCTCTACATTATAAGCTTCTGTGAAGCACTTGGGGGTTCAAAGTGCGCACCATACATCTAGATAAGTTCCTTAATGGGTCTAGTTTCCAAAATGGTGTCACTTGTGGGGGATTTCCACTGTTTAGGCACCTTAGAGGCTCTCCAAATGCAAAATGGCGTACGATCTCAATTCCAGCCAGCGTTGAAAAAGTCAAACGGCACTCCTTCTCTTCCAAGCTCTGCCGTGCACCCAAACAGTGGTTTACCCCCACATATGGGGTATCAGCGTATTCAGGAGAAATTGCACAACTGTGGTTCATTTTTTCTTTTTACACTTGTGAAAATAAAAAAACTGGTTCTGAAATAAAATGATTGTAAAAAAAAAAAAGTTAAATTTTAATTTTTTCCTTCCACATTGCTTCACTTCCTGTGAAGCACGTGAAGGGTTAATAAAATTATTGAATGTGGTTTTGAGCACCTTGACGGGTGTAGTTTTTAGAATGGTGTCACTTTTGGCTTTTTTCTGTCATGAACACCCCTCAAAGTGGCTTTAAATGTGAGATGGTCCCTAAAAAAAATGGTTTTGTAAATTTTGTTGTAAAAATTAGAAATCGCTAGTCAGATTTTAACTCTTATAACTTCCTTACAAAAAAATTTGTTCCAAAATTGTGCTGATGTAAAGTAGACATGTGGGAAATGTTATTTATTAACTATTTTGTGTGACATATTTCTCTGATTTAAGGGTATAAAAATTAAAAGTTTGAAAATTGCAAAATTTTAAACATTTTCGCCATATTTCCGTTTCTTTCATAAATAAACGCAAGTAATATTGAAGAAATTTTACCACTATCATGAAGTACAATATGTCACAAAAAAAATTCTCAGAATCAGCGGGATCCGTTAAAGCGTTCCAGAGTTATAACCTCATAAAGTGACAGTGGTCAGAATTGTAAAAATTGGCTTGGTCATTAAGTACCAAATTGGCTCTGTCACTAAGGGGTTAAGTCACATATTCCACTAAAACTCACAAAAAAACAAATTCAAACATACACAAAATCACTCTAAGGGTGAACTAGAGTACATCTGTGCAAAAATGTAGAGAGTTTTTAAAAAGTCACAATTGAAGAATTAGCTGCAAACATCTGAAACTGCCAATCTCCATCCACAAATGAGAACATAAAACCAGTTAAACACATTTAAAACAGACCTTAAATCAGGGCCACAGTTCCAAACAAACTAGTGGCAGTTCTTGGGTAATGCAGCTCAGCTTCCTTCAAAGTTAATAGGGCCTGAGCTACAGTACCCAAGAACAGCCACAAATCATTATATAGAGCTGGAGTTGTCTTGGCTCTGTGTATTTCCTGCGGTTACAGGTTCTAACAGCTGCTCTGTGGGGATGCTGGACATGCAAGTGGAGATTGAATTGAGCAATTCTTGACACCTTTAAACAGTGGATTACCACTGAAGGCCAGTTTTATAAATCATGATTTGGTGTGAAATTCCCTCCCAACCTCCCTGCTAAACTGCACCAGCTTGTCAAAGAAGGCTAAAAGTGTTTAAAATGCATATCATCTTCACTCGGCTCTGTTGCCTATCTAATCTCCCTAATTCACCTTTTCCCCTGTCTGACCACAACCTTCTCACATTCTCTTCCCTCTCTTTTCTAAGTACACAATCCCCACTCCACAAACTTGAACACCCTCGCTGAAATCTCAAACACCTTGATTTCCACTTACTTTCTGAGTCACATTTCCTTCTCTGCCAGAAAGATGTTACTTACAGAATGCAGATGCCGCTGCCGCTTTCTATAGCACAACAGCTGCAGCTCTTGAATATATCACCCCCCCCCCCACATACCAAGACTCACAAAATCAACAGGCAACCTTGGAACACTAGTGTTATGAACTGGTGGCCTAGGAGCAGCATAAGACGTACTCTGGAGAAGGTGGTACCTGTACTGACCGCAGACCCTGAACTTAACACCGCAACTAGAAGTAGCCGTGGAATGTACCTGTCACTCCCTAGACATCTCGACACTGCTGGAGGACTAATTACCCCTAGAGATAGAAAGGGGAAAACTATCTTGCCTCAGAGAAAATCCCCCAAAAAGGATAGACAGCCCCCCACAAATATTGACTGTGAGAAGAGAGGGAAATAACATACGCAGACTGAAATCAGGATTTAGCAAAGGAGGCCAATTCTAGCTAAATAGAAAGAATAGGACAGAGTACTATGCGGTCAGTATTAAAACACTAGAAAATATCCACCACAGAAAATACAAATCTCCACAACTAACGAAAGGCATGGAGGGTATATCTGCATCTCCAGAGATACCAGCTTGGTTAAACAAATCCTTATACAGACCAAGCTGGACAAGACAAAACATGGAAGGTAACTAGAATGATCAGGCCCACAGCATGTGGACTGCAGAAAACAAGCCAGCACTTATCTTGGTTGAAATGATCAGCAAGCAAAAGATACCAGGCAGGGAAGTGAATCCTCCAGGAAACAATGGACAACTGGCACTGACTAAAGGGTGAAGCAAGACTAAATAGCCCAGTCAAAATTGCAAAAAGTGAACACACCTGATAAATGCTGCGATTCAGAGACAGCAGCGCTACCACTTACAACCACCGGAGGGAGCCCAAGAGCAGAATTCACAACAGTACCCCCCCCTTGAGGAGGGGTCACCGAACCCTCACCAGAGGCCCCAGGCCGATCCGGACGAGCCAAATGAAAGGCACGAACCAAATCATCAGCATGAACATCGGAGGCAACAACCCAGGAATTATCCTCCTGGCCATAACCCTTCCATTTGACAAGATACTGAAGCTTCCGCCTCGAAAAATGAGAATCCAAAATCTTCTCCACCACATACTCCAACTCCCCATCAATCAACACCGGGGCAGGAGGATCAACAGAGGGAACAACGGGCACCACATATTTCCGCAACAAAGATCTATGAAAAACATTATGGATGGAAAAAGAGGCTGGAAGGGCCAAACGAAAAGACACTGGATTGATAATCTCAGAAATCCTATAAGGGCCAATAAACCGAGGCTTAAACTTAGGGGAAGAAACCTTCATAGGGACATGACGGGAAGACAACCAGACCAAATCCCCAACCCGAAGCCGGAAACCAACACACCGACGACGGTTAGCAAAACGCTGAGCCCCCTCCTGAGACAACACCAAATTGTCAACAACATGAGCCCACCCCAGGACAATCAGAAGGCTCAACCTGCCCTGAAGAAAAACGAGGATGAAAACCAGAGTTACAAAAGAAGGGTGAAACCAATGTAGCAGAACTAGCCCGATTATTAAGGGCAAACTCGGCCAATGGCAAGAAAGCCACCCAATCATCCTGATCAGCAGACACAAAGCATCTCAAATAAGTTTCCAAAGTCTGATTAGTTCGCTCGGTTTGGCCATTTGTCTGAGGATGAAATGCGGAAGAAAAAGACAAATCAATGCCCAGCCTAGCACAAAAGGCCCGCCAAAACCTAGAAACAAACTGGGAACCTCTATCGGACACAATATTCTCCGGAATGCCATGCAAACGAACCACATGCTGAAAAAACAACGGAACCAAATCAGAAGAGGAAGGCAATTTAGGCAAAGGTAACAAATGAACGATCTTAGAAAACTGGTCACAAACCACCCAGATAACTGACATCCTCTGGGAAACCGGAAGATCCGAAATAAAATCCATAGAAATATGGGTCCAAGGCCTCTCAGGGACCGGCAAAGGCAAAAGCAACCCACTAGCGCGGGAACAGCAAGGCTTGGCCCGCGCACAAGTCCCACAGGACTGCACAAAAGAACGCACATCCCGTGATAAAGAAGGCCACCAAAAGGACCTACCAACCAAATCTCTGGTACCAAAAATCCCAGGATGACCAGCTAAAACAGAACAATGAACCTCCGAAATCACTTTACTAGTCCATCTGTCAGGAACAAACAATTTCCCCACTGGACAGCGGTCAGGTTTATCAGCCTGAAATTCCTGAAGAACCCGTCGTAAATCAAGGGAGATGGCAGAAAGAATCACCCCTTCCTTCAGAACACCGACCGGCTCAAGGACCCCAGGAGAATCAGGCAAAAAGCTCCTAGAGAGGGCATCAGCCTTAACATTCTTAGAACCCGGAAGATACGAGACCACAAAATCAAAACAGGTGAAAAACAGGGACCATCGGGCCTGTCTAGGATTCAGCCGTTTGGCAGACTCGAGATAAATCAGATTCTTATGATCGGTCAAGACCACAATACGGTGCTTGGCCCCCTCAAGCCAGTGTCGCCACTCCTCAAATGCCCACTTCATAGCCAACAACTCACGATTGCCGACATCATAATTGCGTTCCGCAGGTGAAAACTTTCGAGAAAAGAAGGCACACGATTTCATCAAGGAACCATCAGAATTCCTCTGAGACAAAATGGCCCCTGCCCCAATCTCAGAAGCGTCCACCTCAACCTGAAAAGGAAGAGAAACATCTGGCTGACGCAACACAGGGGCAGAAGTAAATCGGTGTTTAAGCTCCTGAAAGGCAGAAACAGCCGCAGAGGACCAATTCGTCACATCAGCGCCTTTCTTCGTCAAATCGGTCAGGGGTTTAACCACACTGGAGAAGTTGGCAATGAAACGGCGATAAAAATTAGCAAAGCCCAAAAATTTCTGAAGGCTCTTCACGGATGTGGGCTGGATCCAATCATGAATGGCCTGAACCTTAACCGGATCCATTTCTATAGATGAGGGAGAAAAAATGAAGCCCAAAAAAGAAATCTTCTGTACTCCAAAGAGGCACAAACAAGGCATTATCACGAAGGATCTGAAATACCATCCTGACTTGTTTCACATGAGACTCCCAATCATCTGAAAAAATCAAAATATCATCCAAATATACAATCATGAATTTATCACGATAATTCCGAAATATATCATGCATGCAGGACTGAAACACAGATGGAGCATTAGAGAGTCCAAATGGCATCACCAGGTATTCAAAATGGCCTTCGGGCGTATTAAACGCAGTTTTCCATTCGTCACCCTGCTTAATACGAACAAGATTATATGCCCCTCGAAGATCAATCTTAGTAAACCAACTAGCCCCTTTAATCTTAGCAAACAGATCAGAAAGCAAAGGCAAAGGGTATTGGAATTTGACCGTGATCTTATTCAAGAGGCGATAATCAATACAGGGTCTCAAGGAGCCATCTTTCTTGGCAACAAAAAAAAAACCTGCTCCCAATGGTGAAGAAGATGGCCGAATATGCCCCTTCTCCAAGGACTCCTTAACATAGCTCCTCATGGCGGTATGTTCTGGCACAGACAGGTTGAAAAGTCGGCCCTTAGGGAACTTACAGCCTGGAATCAAGTCAATAGCACAATCACAGTCCCTATGCGGTGGAAGGGAACTGGACTTGGGCTCATTGAATACATCCTGGAAATCTGACAAAAACTCAGGAATTTCAGAAGAGGGGGAGGAGGCAATTGACATCAAAGGAACGTCACCATGAACCCCCTGACAACCCCAACTAGTCACAGACATAGATTTCCAATCTAATACCGGATTATGCACCTGTAACCACGGGAAACCCAGCACAACAGCATCATGCAAATTATGCAACACCAGAAAACGACAATCTTCCTGATGGGCTGGCGCCATGCACATGGTCAGCTGTGTCCAAAACTGAGGTTTATTTTTAGCCAACGGTGTAGCATCAATACCCCTCAAAGGAATAGGACTCTGCAAAGGCTGCAAGGGGAAACCACAACGCCTGGCAAATTCTAAGTCCATTAAATTTAGAGCGGCGCCTGAATCCACAAATGCCATGACAGAAAATGACGATAATGAGCAGATCAGGGTCACAGATAACAGAAATTTAGGTTGTACAGTACAAGAAAAAAGGTGTCTACATTAAGCAATGCCAGATTCCCAGGTTCCAGGGCAAATGCCCAATCCTGGGGGTCACCAGGCAGCAGAGATATAACAATTTTAACCTGCTGGTTGGGTCACCAGAGGAACGTGGTTTCAAAGCAAAAAACAGTTTACAGTTATTTTTAAAGCTCAGAAATTTGGACCTATCCCCAAAAAACATATCAGGAGTTGGAATTCTAGGCTCTAAAACCGGAGTCTGAACGATATAATCGGAAATACCCTGTACTCTAGCAGCAAGTTGATCCACATGAGAAGCCAGTCCCTGAACATCCATATCAGCACCGAACTCCTGAGCCACCCAGAAGTAAAGAGGGAAGAAAAAATAAATAAATAAAGAACTGAGGTGGGTTCCAGGGTTGCTGACAGGAGATGGAAAAGATCCCATTCCAATGAGCACTTCATCATATACAATCACTCATCAATTTCAAGTTCACACTCACTGCTGCAAAACAAACATACTTCTCATCTCTCATATCATCCCTGTTTCACAACCTTAAACACCCATTCAGCACTTTCAAGTCTCTCCTCTGTCCCCAAGCAGCCCCTCCCTCATCTCATTTCTGATGAATACTTAGCTTCATTCGTCAATCAGAAGAATGACAAAATCAGCGAAAGCTTTGTCCTACTGTCCCCACAGCACCTCCTCATAACTACTCAACCCTCTTCCTCCAAAACTAGCTTCTCTGCCATTAAAGAAGATAACATTTCCTTTCTACTCTCCAGATGACATCTCACCAACTGTGCACTTGACCAAATCCCATCCCTCCTCATTCCAAACTTCACCACAATCTTCAACCCAACCCTAACACATCTCTTCAACCTATCACTGACAATTAGTGTCTTTCCCTCATTCTTTAAATATACCTTGATTATACCAATCCTCAAATAGCCCTCCCTTAACCTATCTTCTAATCTAGCTTTCTCCCCATATCACTTCTCTTCTATGTCTCAACACTACTGGAAGAGCATGGCCATCTTGAACTGTCCTCCCATCTCTCCTCCTGCTCCCTCTTTGACTGGTTACAATCTAGCAACCAACCGCATTATTCAACCGAAACTGCCCTAACTAAAGTCACTAGTGACTGACCAACTGCCGAAGTCAAGCGACACTACTCTGTTCTCCTCTTCCTGGAACTGTCTTCTGCCTTTTATACAGTAGACCATTTCCTCTTACTGCAGATTCTCTAATCCCTTGGCATCACAGACATAGCTTTATGTTGGATCTATTCATACCTAACAGAACGGACATTCCGCGTCTCCCACTCACATACCACCTCCTCATCTTGCACCCTATCTGTCGGTGTCCCCCAAGGTTCCATTCTAGGACCCCTGCTCTTCTCCATCTAATCCTTTGGCCTGGGACAGCTCATCAAGTCCCACAGCTTTCAATATCATCTCTATGCTGATGACACAGATCTACCTCTCCGGATCCGATATCACCTCCTTACTAACCAGAATCCCACAATGTCTGACTGCTATTCAGGGCTGCCACTAGGAATTTCAGGGCCCCATACTGTCAAAATTTTGGGGCCCCCTTGAAACTCCGCCCAGGCTCCACCCCCAGTTCCACCTCCACCCTAGCGCCGCCTCCACCCCACGAACCTTCCACAGTTCCTCCACCCTCTCTTGGAAAAGCTTCACTTCTGGCGAATATCGGTCTGCACTTGGACCGCAGTGCATGGACCGGCCGCGGGTCTCCTGACCTGAACTCAGCAGCCTCACAGCATGTATGAATGAGGATGCTGGTCAGGAGATCGGCGTCCAGTCCATGCACTGCTGTGGGAGCGCAGACCGATAGCCGTATTTCAAAAATTACGCTGCCATAATAATAAAGATGTTTCCCGATCATATATACCAACTTGCTTCAATAATTTCCCACCGCCCTTCCAAACCCCAACCAAAACTTATAAACTACTGGATTATCCTGATCTGCTGCCTGTTATAATTAGGCATTTGGTTTTGCAGCAGGTCAGGATCATCCAGTAGCTTATACATTCCACTCGCCTCCCCCTGGGCCCTGTTGGATGCGGCCCCCAGTCACCACTCGCCTTCCCTCATCAGCCACAGGATACCAGTACAGACACAGCCACAGTGAGCCACCTGAAGCTTCTTCTCACCATAGACACTCACCCTGCTCGCCCGCCCTCCGCCTGATCTGCCTTCCGCCTCCACCTGCTCATCCATCACCCCCAGTCAGAAGAACAGAACAGCAAAAGCGATGACCTCCAAGACCACCCAACCTGAAACAGCGAGAAGGGGTTATACCACAGTGCCCACCGGATGGAGTCACACAGGGGAGAATGAGATACAGCTAATCACACGGGAGAGGATTAGATACACAGCTCAGCAGACAGTATCACATGGGAGAGGATTAGATATACAGCTCAGCAGACAGTAATACACAGGATAGGATTAGATACACAGCTCAGCAGACTATAACGCAGGAGAGGATTAGATACACGGCTCAGCAGACAGTAATACACAGGATAGGATTAGATACACAGCTCAGCAGACTATAACGCAGGAGAGGATTAGATACACAGCTCAGCAGACAGTATCACACAGGAGAGGATTAGATACACAGCTCAGCAGTCAGTATCACACAGGATAAGATTAGATACAGCTCAGCAGGCAGTATAACACAGGATAGGGTTAGGTACACGGCTCAGCAGATGGTATCACACAGGATAGGATTAGATACACGGCTCATTAGTCAGTATCACACAGTATAAGATTAGATACACGGCTCAGCAGTCAGTATCACACAGGATAGGATTAGATACAACTCAGTAGGCAGTATCACACAGGATAGGTTTAGATACAGCTCACCAGACAGTATCACATAGGATAGGATTAGATACATCTCAGCAGACGAGATCACAGGATAGGATTAGATACACGGCTCAGTAGTCAGTATCACACAGTATAAGATTACTTAGAAAAAACGAGGCAGCACTCCTTCATTGCAGTGTTTAGACGTACAGGATTTTAATCAACCCACTTGTCTGGGCGACGTTTCGGCTCAGACTGAGCCTTTCTCAAGGCTTGAGAAAGGCTCAGTCTGAGCCGAAACGTCGCCCAGACAAGTGGGTTGATTAAAATCCTGTACGTCTAAACACTGCAATGAAGGAGTGCTGCCTCGTTTTTTCTAAGTATTGACTAGCCTGGATATATGGACTGTTATCCTGGGGGCTCTGCACCCGAAGATACTGTATGTAGCTATTGTGCTGTTCCCTTTCTTTCTAACAGTATAAGATTAGATACACGGCTCAGCAGTCAGTATCACACAGAATAGGATTAGATACACAGCTCAGCAGATAGTATCACATAGGATAGGATTAGATATACAGCTCAGCAGATAGTATCACATAGGATAGGATTAGATACACAGCTCAGCAGACTATCACACAGGAGATGATTAGAAACACAGCTCAGCAGATAGTATCACACAGGATAAGATTAGATACACAGCTCAGCAGACTATCACACAGGAGATGATTAGAAACACAGCTCAGCAGATAGTATCACACAGGAGAGGATTAGAAACACAGCTCAGCAGACTGTATCACACAGGATAGGATTAGATACACGGCTCAGCAGACAGTATCACACAGGATGGGATTAGATACAAGGCTCAGCAGACAGTATCACACAGGAGTGGATTAGATACACGGCTCAGCAGACGGTATCACACAGGATAGGATTAGATACACGGCTCAGTAGTCAGTATCACACAGTATAAGATTAGATACACGGCTCAGCAGTCAGTATCACATAGGATAGGATTAGATACACAGCTCAGCAGACTGTAGCACACAGGAGAGGATTAGATACACGGCTCAGCAGACAGTATCACACAGGAGAGGATTAGATACACGGCTCAGCACACAGTATCACATAGGAGAGGATTAGATACATGGGTCAGCAGTCAGTATCACACAGGAGAGGATTAGATACACAGCTCAGCACATAGGAGAGGATGAGATACATGGGTCAGCAGTCAGTATCACACAGTATAGGATTAGATACACGGCTCAGCAGTCAGTATCACACAGGATAGGATTACATACATGGCTCAGCACACAGTATCACATAGGAGAGGATTAGATACACGGCTCAGCAGTCAGTATCACACAGGAGAGGATTAGATATGCAGCGCCCCAGAGTCCTGGTCGTTGCAGTAGCATGGTTCAGCCACTAAGGGGGGCCATGCTGCGTTCGATGGCACGGAAGGAGTTCTCTGAGCAGGTATCACAGTCACCAATACATTTCACAGCTGGGCCTCCGGGGGGAGCTAAGGGTGCTATTCATTAGGCCACTCCCCACCATAGTGGGTAAACTGGGGGTCAGGCAGGAAGTTAGAGAGAACGCTGACGGGATTGAACGGAGCAACACCTGGTGGCAGAGGGTGTTGTGAAGGGAGAGACTGTAGGGTCTCTGCCAGGGGTGGGATCCTGGCAGAGGCTTGGCATGGAAAGAACGTAAAGGGACCGTGCCTGCTCAGCATAGCGGCGGTGCCCAAGGAAGGACTAAGAAGCGAGATAGATTGTGCTGAGTGAGAAACGAAATCAAGCGAAAGGAGATACCAGTGAGGGTTGTGCTGAAAGAGGCAGCACCTTACTGAGGCGCACTACCGGTGGCCGGAACGCCGAGGAGGTAAAGAGTTTCAAGCCATACCTCAGACCTACGGCAGGGCAGTTAGCTTGAGGCGGACTGTCTCACGCATCACCCAGGAAGGCAAAGGGGGGTACCAACAGGAGAGGGGCGCAGATAGAGTCCCGGAAGATCTCTGAGCCTCCCCGTCATACGGGTGCGTTCCTACCATAGTATCTGGAGGGACGAGGAAGATCATTGCGAATTAAGTTGTTGTGAGGGAACACGAGAAACAGACACAACAGTTGTGGGGTACTTTCCGTAAGCACAGCAGGGAAGGACTGCAACACATAGCGCTAGAAGGAAGGCACCGATTTCCACCTGCAAGGAGAGCTCTGGAAGTGCCATTGGACCGGCCGGACTTGCGCAGCCTGGTGAGCCGTATTCCGGACTGAGGACCCAGAGAGCTTCAGTAAAGAGGTAAAGAGACTGCAACCTGGTGTCCTCGTTATTTACCGCGACCTGCACCCCACAACTGCACCGCTACAACATCACTTATTGCACCGGACGTCCCCCACTGACAGACAGGGCCACGGACCGGGTCTAGCCACCGTGACAACCCCAGGACTGAGACCTAGAGGCCCGGCTCCGGGTACCCCTCGGCCCTGCGGCGGTGTGGGGGCGCTCCAACTTGGCGTCACGAACAGGATCTACTTAAGCCTGAAGAATCAGGTCATGTGTGCCTAGAGACTGTGATTTGTTGTGCTTGGACTGTACTTTATTGTAAGACTGTGCTGCGCCATTAGCCGCCAAAAGTTCCCGCCAAAAGGCGCCGCCATTGCTACACCCAAGGGGAAGGAGGGCGTGTTATGGGCGGAGACTCCCAGTGTGGCGCGAGAAATGGCTATCGCCCCCTGCACTTCTGGCTGCAGAGGAATGACCTGCCCCAAAGCAGAAGAGAAACACCCCTTGATATGCAACGGCGGGAAGCGGGTGACGGAGAAGCCCGACCTCGGAGAAATGGCGGAGCTAGGTGCATGCACTGCCACCGACTATCAGGCAGCGATGATGAACGGCGAGTGCCTGAGCGAGGAAGAAGCGGTTCAGGCCTGCCTTTCTTCACCGGAGATGGACCGGAAGCCTGCGGATCCGACAGCGGAGTTACGTCCACCAATCCCGACCTCGGGGTTAGAGGAGGAGGAACCACAGCCAGCGGAGCCGAATCCGAGCATCCCATTGGAGGAGCCCCGGTCCGGGCTGCAGCAGACTCCAGCGTCCTCGTTAACGGACCGGAGCGACACCGATGGAACCATATTAGGCGCAGGTATGGCCGACGTCCCTGCTCCCCTCCGCGAGCCCGCTTCCATGACCCACCTCTATCGCAGTAGGGAGCGACTTATCTCGGCAGGGCTAATGGTGCTATCCCCCGATGACCTGGGGAGGATGGTGCCACCGCTGTCGACTGGAGTGGGGGAGCCTGTGGATGTGAGCTTAGATGGAGTAGTTCTTCGGTGGGACACCCCCTGGTTTAGAGCAGATGGATCCCGGGAGAACGGGTCCACTCTTGCGGTGCTTACATGGGAACAATATAGACAGTGCTTGATTCTGCAGTGGAAAGGACGGAAAGGAGCTGAGTCGATGGGCCCATCGAAAGTACAACAACCCCCCCCGGCATGGGATGACAGAGACGCGGTAAGGCGGGGCACTGTGTTGGCCTACCATGTAAAAAGGGGGTGGGGCCTCATACACGAGCCGGGACTGGATACTGATGTTTTCGTTGCGCATTGTAACGTGAGGGCTCCCTGTTGTGGCCGAAGCGGAGAACCGTTACAAAAGGGGGATCCAGTGACCTACAGCCGCCACTTGAACCCACTCGGGTGGTATGCACGGAATGTTCGGCGGTGTATGTCTGGAGCCGCGGCACTTGCTACCCCAGACCTGGTCCCGGGAGCACCTGAACTTGTCACCATCGCAACGGTACGTCTAGTAGCAGCCCCAGAGTTGGCCAGTCGAGTCCATCTGCATGTTCGAACCGAGGACACTGGCGCTACAGTGGCCGGGGGCCCGGAGCCCCAGCCACCAGAAGAAGAATAAACCTCGATACCATGGAAAATGTAAATAGTTACTGTTTGTCTTTTATTCCTTTAAGTTGCTGCTAAACCCGCCCAGGGTTAATGGATCCCTCTGTTCACCCGGGATCCTCTTTGTTTGTTTTCCTTTCCTAAAATTTTTGCACAAGTTTAAAGAACTGCAGAAATCATGGACTGTGCATGATTCGAACTTCCCTTGTAAATAGTTTGCACCTTCTTAAAGGTGCTCCCTACTGGTTTTAGCCAAAGACACTTTGCGAAGATATTTGCCCTATTTGTTTGAGCCAAGGACACTTTGCGAAGATACCTTTCCTACCGGTTCTAGTTAAAGACACTTTGCGAAGATACCATGCCGGAACCTTTGCATGGGCCGGTAGGCTGAGGAGACGAGCTACCTTAGAAAGACTTGGTCTCCTCTTAAAGGGGATGTGAGAAACTGAACTTGAGAGAGATACTGTTGCAGAACAGTAATGCCATAATGATGCCTTGAAAAGAAATGTAACTGTTTTACATGCAAGTTATATGTGTTGAATTTGTTAAAATGTGAAATTTGAATAATGTTTGGAAGACAGGAAAGATGCAGAGAGCCCGTAGGGGTAGAAGTAGAGGTCTGCATAGTTGAAAGTAAAAGAAGTAATGATGAAGGTGAGGATAGAAGGTCAACCCTGCGTCCCCATTGAAAGTTACTTTATTGCTAAGGACAGAGAGTGAACCCGTAGGGGTTAGAGAGTGAGTCCTTAAAGGGGCCGAGTAGAGCTGGCTCAGAGTTCTTCAACCGAAAGGAATGTTATGTCTATACTGTGTATAGTAGCGAAAGGCAGTAGGCCCTGGCTGAACAGGGCGGTCCTGTAGAAGAAAGGAGAGGCAGTAGGCCTGGTGCCGTAGGGACAGGCGGTCCTGCAGGTTCACAAGAAGGAGAATGTAAAGTTGAAATGCCTTATAATGTGATTATAGGAAGGCCTTTGATAGACTAAGAGTGTGAGTTTCTTAAAGGCAATGTTAAGTTATTATTTCAAAAATTGTACTAAATAGAATACCCGGTTGGGTAACAGAAGTTATTTATACTCTGTAAATTATAAGGTTAATTATGTTTGTAACGTTACAAGTGTCCTCACCTCCCATAAAGGGAAGCCTACTTAAGTATACTTATTGTTATTTGCACTCAACAAAATTGTATGTCTTTTTGCTAACCTGTATTGTTGTTTTTCTTCCCAGTCCCGGAGTACTGTGTTTAACCAGGGGGGAGTGCAGCGCCCCAGAGTCCTGGTCGTTGCAGTAGCATGGTTCAGCCACTAAGGGGGGCCATGCTGCGTTCGATGGCACGGAAGGAGTTCTCTGAGCAGGTATCACAGTCACCAATACATTTCACAGCTGGGCCTCCGGGGGGAGCTAAGGGTGCTATTCATTAGGCCACTCCCCACCATAGTGGGTAAACTGGGGGTCAGGCAGGAAGTTAGAGAGAACGCTGACGGGATTGAACGGAGCAACACCTGGTGGCAGAGGGTGTTGTGAAGGGAGAGACTGTAGGGTCTCTGCCAGGGGTGGGATCCTGGCAGAGGCTTGGCATGGAAAGAACGTAAAGGGACCGTGCCTGCTCAGCATAGCGGCGGTGCCCAAGGAAGGACTAAGAAGCGAGATAGATTGTGCTGAGTGAGAAACGAAATCAAGCGAAAGGAGATACCAGTGAGGGTTGTGCTGAAAGAGGCAGCACCTTACTGAGGCGCACTACCGGTGGCCGGAACGCCGAGGAGGTAAAGAGTTTCAAGCCATACCTCAGACCTACGGCAGGGCAGTTAGCTTGAGGCGGACTGTCTCACGCATCACCCAGGAAGGCAAAGGGGGGTACCAACAGGAGAGGGGCGCAGATAGAGTCCCGGAAGATCTCCGAGCCTCCCCGTCATACGGGTGCGTTCCTACCATAGTATCTGGAGGGACGAGGAAGATCATTGCGAATTAAGTTGTTGTGAGGGAACACGAGAAACAGACACAACAGTTGTGGGGTACTTTCCATAAGCACAGCAGGGAAGGACTGCAACACATAGCGCTAGAAGGAAGGCACCGATTTCCACCTGCAAGGAGAGCTCTGGAAGTGCCATTGGACCGGCCGGACTTGCGCAGCCTGGTGAGCCGTATTCCGGACTGAGGACCCAGAGAGCTTCAGTAAAGAGGTAAAGAGACTGCAACCTGGTGTCCTCGTTATTTACCGCGACCTGCACCCCACAACTGCACCGCTACAACATCACTTATTGCACCGGACGTCCCCCACTGACAGACAGGGCCACGGACCGGGTCTAGCCACCGTGACAACCCCAGGACTGAGACCTAGAGGCCCGGCTCCGGGTACCCCTCGGCCCTGCGGCGGTGTGGGGGCGCTCCAGATACATGGCTCAGCACACAGTATCACATAGGAGAGGATTAGATACACGGCTCAGCAGTCAGTATCACACAGGATAGGATTAGATACATGGCTCAGCACACAGTATCACATAGGAGAGGATTAGATACATGGGTCAGCAGTCAGTATCACACAGTATAGGATTAGCTACACGGCTCAGCAGTCAGTATCACACAGGAGAGGATTAGATACACGGCTCAGCACACAGTATCACATAGGAGAGGATTAGATACATGGGTCAGCAGTCAGTATCACACAGGAGATGATTAGATACATGGCTCAGCACACAGTATCACATAGGAGAGGATTAGATACACGGCTCAGCAGTCAGTATCACACAGGAGAGGATTAGATACATGGCTCAGCACACAGTATCACACAGGAGAGGATTAGATACATGGCTCAGCACACAGTATCACATAGGAGAGGATTAGATACATGGGTCAGCAGACAGTATCACACAGGAGAGGATTAGATACATGGCTCAGCACACAGTATCACATAGGAGAGGATTAGATACATGGGTCAGCAGACTGTATCACACAGGAGAGGATTACAAACAACTCAGCAGATGGGATCACCGGAGAGGGGAGACTCACCCTGCTCGTCTGTCATCTGCCGTCCGCCCCCGCGTGACACACCGCACGCTGCTCTCTCTGCTCCGGAATGAGGAAGTGGAGCAGCGTGTGACGTCAGGCAGGACCATGATGCACCTGGGCCGGCTGCAGCTTTTAAAGGTACAGTGCCATTTTCCGTTCTCCGAATGCATTAACAATACTGTAGGTGTATCTGTAAAACACCACAGTGCTGTGTTATGCATTGGGGGTTCGGAAACATTGAACAAAATGTCCAGGGGCCCGATGAGGAGAAGCAAAGAGAGGGGGGCCCGAGCTGCCAGCGTGTTCGGGCCCCCCTTTTTGCTCCTCATCACCGGGCCCCATACAGTAGTAATGGCTGTAATGCCCTGATGGCTGGCCGTGCTGCTATTTCATTCTTCTCTGCAAGATTTCTAAAACTTAACATGGACAAAACAGAATTCATCTTTCTCCCATCTCACTGAACCTCCCCAACAAACCTATCAATCAAAGTTAATGGCTTCTCACTCTTCCCAGTCCCGCAAGCTTGATGCCTAGGGGTAACCCGTGACTATGCTCTCTCCTTCAAACCACATTTTCAAGCCCTTTCCACCTGCTGACTCCAATCCAAAAATATTTCCTGGATTTTGTACATTCCTTAACAAAGAATCTGCAAAAACACTAGTGCATGCCCTCATCATCTCCGACCTTGACTACTGCAACCTCCTACTTTGTGGCCTCCTTTTTAACACTCTTGCACCCCTTCCATCTATCTTCTGCTGCCCGACTAATCCACCTTCGAGGTGACGGGGAATATGCCTCTGTCACCTACCATTAATTGTTTGCATGTCATTTCCAGCTGCTGTTCTATTTTTTAGTAATGTACAATTGACAATATTGTTGCCTTCAGTACAAATCACCTGCCACAGGAGGCCACTGTTTCCCCTGCAACTGCTGGATGACTTTGGCTTAAACTGGTTTGTGCAAGATTTTTACTGAGAGACATTTAATCGGTTCTGGAAGGAGAAACAGAAACAGCTATTCTGTTGGCAAAGACTTGTGTCATGTTAAATGGACTCTGTTCTGCTGGTGTGAACTGCAATTTGGGAAATATCAGACGGGACCCCAGGCCAGGGGCAGTGCAGGCAATTGGGAGGAAGTACCTGATAGGAAGGGGTTGGTTCGGTGGCCATCTTAGGAGAGCGAGGTGATAGCTGGAAGAAGGAGTGTGACTTCAGCCATCCGCAGAGCCGAAATCCCCAGGATCCCACATCCGTAAATCACAGTCAGCTGTGGTATCACACAGTGATTAGAAACTTGTCATCCCTTGGTCAACAGCTGTCGTCCAGGTGACCTCATCTCTGCAACCACATAGAGACCAGACACAGATTGGTAAGTTCTGAGCTGAGTCCCACCACAAGGATTATGGTGTGAGCATGCACACACACATAATAAATCACACATAATAAATTTGGCGCCAAAATCACACAGGCAGATACAGGCACTTGAAAGCATCAGTGCCCATGAGACTCAGCTTTCAGAACCACTAGTGACTAATAGAGATGACAGCATTAAAGGGGATCTACTGAAGTATACACAGGTGTTCAGAGGAACGGCCTATTGCTCTCACACGATGGTGTATAATTCAGTAACTGGGTTCCACCTAACGAGTTTAAATAATAAGGAAAAAAAATTGAGTCAAAACATACCATAAAATCACAAAATTTTATTGAAAAACAATTCCAATGAAGATTACAGACAATAATGACATGGGTTTCTTAATTTAGAAATCAGTGATAGAATCCATAGGTGTAAACACAGGCCGAAAAGAAGGTAAGGGAAAATGTGTAAAAGGAAAATGTAAACAGTGGAAATTAAATTGCAGATGTAAAGTATCACCTATAACGAACGCATGTGCCTGAAGGTATATATAAAGTGCATACAGTGCAGGAAAATTCCATTCAGGTCACAGCACCATTAGTATATCAATACTTGCATCCCCTGTATATCCTTCCTTCACAGATTAGTAAAGCATCAATATAACCGGGAATAATTACCCATGTGCGTGTCTGTATTTTTTGTCTGTAATTGTCTGTAATCTTCATTGGAATTGTTTTTCAATAAAATTTTGTAATTTTATGGTGTGTTTTGACTCAATTTTTCTCCTTATTATGTAATTATTTATGAGTTACCATTTGCTTGGGTATTTGTTTTTTTGTACTGGTATTTCTATAGATCTAGCGAGTTTAAAGTCATTTTGTTACGTTTGTGAGCTGCTTTGCTGCAACACCAATAGGCAACCCCTGGCATTCATTTGATTGTTCCAGTTTTCCAGGTAAATGTTTGGCAGCCACACTAGGTGGGTGTACAACTGGGTAAATTATATTAACTTAGTCAACATTTCTGTGCCTATTGAGTGAAAAAGCACAGTGGTCACAGTCAGTTCTGACCGGATATGTGTAAATTAACCTGTTTTGTTGGTTGGTGGAAGCATAATCAGTCTGATTTTAATAGTAAAAGTTCATTTGACAAGTTTAGCGTCTACTGCTTACCTTGCTCACGGCTTCGCTGTTTCCTGGGAAGCCCACCTTGGTCATTGGCTTACAACTTGGCATATTCGGCAGGATACTGTAAGAGGGTGGTGCTGTTATGGACAGTAAGGAACACGCTGTCACTTTAAGAGGCTGCACACCCTTGTCTGGCGTGATGGAATGTTCTGCTTCTCCCCTGCAATAGTCAAGAGTAATGAACTAGTCTGTGCTGAGTGCAGGTGTGGCGCTGGAGCAGCGTGTGTGAGCTGAGGCTGCTGCAGAGAGGACTTTTTGTGCTGATAGCTGAAAGAGAGAAGAACTGTGCCCTGAAATAGCTGCAAGAGAGCCATGAAGATACAGAGAAAGGGATTTACCGTTTCCAGGAGCATCCCTAGGACCCAGAAGCAAGGAGAAGACCACGCTTCACAGAGCTGACAGAAAGCCGTGCGCACCACCATATTAGACTGCTGTGGGCCCCCTGGGACTGGAGCTGATTCTCCAACATCACTGTGAGTTTGTTCCTGTTTGGTGCACCTGTTAGAGCCTAGTGTAGGCTTCAATAGTCAGTACATGGGAGCCATGTGGCCTATTTAGTAAAGGCCAGGGAGGTTATATGTAGAGTAGCTTCATCGCCTGTTTGTTGTTTACATTTGCTGGTTAGACATATTTTGAGTCTGAAATAGTTAGAGCACCGTGCTATTTTACAGGAAAGATAACGTTTATAACTCTTGTAAATTGTCTTTTGCCATTGTATACCCCTGTTTGCATCTTCCTCATTCACTTCATCCCTTACCTTCCAATAAATCTACCCTTTGTTGTTTGCACCTCATCTTGTGTACAGTAGTCTTCCTGCACCGTGGTGGTCCCCCGGCCATCGCTTCAATACAGCGATAGTTATAGACAGGAATGTGGAGGGAAGTAATGGGCACCTTTCAGGAGCTTGACTGGCTCCTGAGGGACCAGTTCATTGCTGGGATAGCAAATAAGTCTTTACAAGTCAAGTAACTCGGCTTTGACGTTCGACTACAGCTACCAGGCTGCTCTAGAATGGGAATAAGAGTCAAATGATCAAGAAGTCGGTGAACAGTGCCCAAATCACGGAAGCTCGGACAGGATCCGAAGAGGCAGCGGTCTTGAGGGAAGCAGTCCAGATCTTGAAGACAGTACGGCAGGAGCAAATGCGGGAGCTTCGTCTAGAAAGAGCTCAGATGAGGACTCAATCACCCCCTACATGGCAAACAGCACCACAACCCCGGGCTCCTACGGCAAGGTCAGCCAGGATGTAGGATCTCATGTGTCATGACATATGGAAACCGCGACCCTTCTGGGGGGGGCCTCAATGCTGGCGCTGCCGACGATATGGAGATATCACTAGACAATATCCTGTACAGATGAGGTCAAAGTGCAGTAGTTGGGAGTCCTGCAGTGGTTCGCTGTATGCCAAATCCCATGCACAATGAACGCAACCTATATGCCAGTAGCTCAGGTATGGAAGCCGAGTTAGAAGGCCAGCAGGTACCCTGCCTCGTCGACACCGGGTAGATGTGCACCATTATGCCTCTGGAGTTCTTTAAGAGACATTTCGGGCAGATGATAGAGCTAGAATATGGGACAGTCATAAGGCTGATGGCTGCCAATATCAGTGAGATGGACATACAAGGGATAGTCTGGATGTGGTTTTGACTGTTTGGGCAGGACATTGGCAAGTAGGGGATCATGCTGGAGGACCATCCATCCCGAAGAGGTGTAACACTAGGTATGAACGTACTGAGAGACCTAGACAATCATCTCTATGCCAAAGAAGAGCCCAAATAATGGCTACGGGCCACCATACACCAGTCGACCCAGAATGTTCTGCAACAAATGGTGAAGAGCTGTAGTTTGCTAAATAGCACCATGTGTAGTCAGTCCATTGGACAGGTAAAGGTGCTGATGAAGACCCCAGTGAAGATCCCGCCATAACAGGAACAGATATTGATGATGCTGGTGGGGGCTGGGCAACAACTGAGGCTGGAGGTCCTGGTTGAGCTCGGCACCCAGGGAGAAACGTTAATTGAACCACTGGTAGCCCGAGTCCTTGCTTGCCATTATGAAGAATGGGAATGTGCCCATGCGCTGCATTAATGTACTAGATACCTGTAATAATTATAGGGGATAACTCAGGAGACTCTTTGCGTGGAACAAGACAACTACAGGACACAGTTTTATAAGTGGTAAAGTCTATATTATCACATGGTGATTCAAACAGGTGCAGAGAGAAACTCAAGTCCACAACACTTGGTGCAAATAATAAACGCAGCTTAGCAGTCTATAGGAAACTTCAGAGCAAAATGCAAACAAGCAGAAAGTCTATGAAGCACAGTTATTCTTGTGGATACTTGACACGAATAAATCCTTGTCTTAGTCCAGACACAGATAGATATGCTTATAGGCAGTTCAAATCATATCTTAGCTCAACCAGGGAGGCCTGGTTAATAGTCTCAAGTTAATGCAAAGCAGCAGCAGCTTACATGTCCAGCAAATGCAGGTGGAAGTAAACACGAGCAGCAGATGAAGGAGGATTACTGTAAACTTGTGTATGCAGCAGGAACTCAGAGCAGAGTAGCAGGATCACCACACAGGTTCACAGGAGAAGGTGTATAGCCAGGGAGTAATCAGAGATCAGGAGCTGGATGCAAGGCAGAATACTCTAGCACAGACTGAAGGCTGGGGTGGAGTTTTATAGCAGGAAGACACAGTGCACATGAGACCAAAGACGCCATCTTGGAAAAGGGCAGTAATGCACAAAAAGTAAAAAATGTTCAGAGTCCTGACAATAGCGAGTTAATCGTTCCCAGAAATACCCTGCTAGCCGAAGTTTATTTTCCCAATGGAGAAATCCTTCGATGTGAAACCTTCACTCTACACCAGATAAATGGTTAGCCTGAACCTATGCCGTTGATGTCCAGTCGTGAGAGACTCCAACAGAAAAGTGGAATGTCCGAGTGATCATGACCCAGATGAAGGTGGACTGATGGATTCTAACTCCAGGACAACAAAAGCTTTTGCAAGATACTCTGTGGGAATTCCAAGAGGCATTCTAGAGACATGATGAGGACTTTGGGTGGACTTCAGGGGCGTAACTACCGCGGTCGCAGCGGTCACGATTGCGACCGGGCCCAGCAGGTCAGGGGCCCAGGGCCGGCAGGTCGGAGTCGTAGGAAGGCGGGGGGGGGGGCGGGCCGCCCCGGGCGGCACAATGCGGGGGGCGGCACAATGCGGGGGGCGGCACAATGCGGGGGGTGGGTCGCCGGCGGCGCAGAATTTACCTGTTCGCATGTCGGCTTCAGAAAAATGGCCGCCGCGATCTCCATCTGCGCACGCGCGGCATCCCGCGGCCATTTTCCTGATTTTTTTTTTTATTGAGAGCGGCGATCCGGGGGGCCCAGGGCAGAAAGCTGGACACAGGGGGGCAGAAAGCTGGACACAGGGGGGCAGAAAGCTGGACACAGGGGGGCAGAAAGCTGGACACAGGGGCAGAACGCTGGACACAGGGGGGCAGAACGCTGGACACGGGCAGAACGCTGGACACAGGGGCAGAACGCTGGACACAGGGGCAGAACGCTGGACACAGGGGCAGAACGCTGGACACTGGGGCAGAACGCTGAACACGGGGGCAGAAAGCTGGACACTGGGGCAGAACGCTGGACACTGGGGCAGAACGCTGGACACTGGGGCAGAACGCTGGACACAGGGGCAGAACGCTGGACACTGGGGCAGAACGCTGGACACTGGGGCAGAACGCTGGACACGGGGGCAGAAAGCTGGACACGGGGGCAGAAAGCTGGACACGGGGCCAGAACGCTGGACACTGGGGCAGAACGCTGGACACGGGGGCAGAAAGCTGGACACTGGGCCAGAAAGCTGGACACTGGGCCAGAAAGCTGGACACGGGGCCAGAAAGCTGCACACGGGGGCAGAACGCTGCACACGGGGGCAGAACGCTGCACACGGGGGCAGAACGCTGCACACGGGGGCAGAACGCTGGACACGGGGGCAGAACGCTGGACACGGGGGCAGAACCCTGGACACAGGGGCAGAACGCTGGACACTGGGGCAGAACGCTGGACACTGGGGCAGAACGCTGGACACTGGGGCAGAACGCTGGACACTGGGGCAGAAAGCTGGACACTGGGGCAGAACGCTGGACATTGGGGCAGAAAGCTGGACACAGGGGCAGAAAGCTGGACACAGGGGCAGATTGCTGGACACGGGCAGAATGGAGAAACGGGGCATGATTGGAGACACAGGGGGCAGGATGACAGACATGGCGGCATGACTGGAGACACTGGAGGCAGGATTGGAGACAGATGGGGCAGGATCATGGGGCAGGATGGATACGATGGAGACAGATGGGGCAGGATGGGAAGATCATATGGGGCACGATGGATACTCATTAGGGCAGGATGGGAGAACATATGGCTGGAGCCAGGAATGAGACACACGGGGGCTAGGATGGCGAATATTATTACCATAGGGGCTAATTAAGGGATATTATTACTGCAGTGATGTATTTATTTTATTTTTTGAGTACACTGTTTTAAATGGAGGGGCGGTCCTATTACTGTGTAGAGTGACACTATGTCGCTTTCTTCATGCGGTGTAATGTAGAAGTTGGGAAAATTAATGTGTTATGCAAGTGGAACTCGAGATAACTGTGTTATTTCCTGAAGAGATGAGTCCTGGCTGGATGAAGTGATGGCGGTCTGTGCGGGATGAAAGATGAAGGACTTCACCTAGAGACGTCACTGGTGAGTCAGTGTTACCTATACACTGACACTATACACTGTATACTATATACAGAGGTCCTGTGTATATTGTCACCAGTGATCACTGGATTACCTATACACTATATACAGAGCTCCTGTGTATAATGTCACTGGTGATCACTGTATTACCTGTACACAGACACTGCATACTAAGTACAGATCTCCTGTGTATAATGGCACTTATGGTGATAGTATTGTGGGGGTTTTTTTATTATTGATCAGTATTGTAGTATTCAGTCACTATGTGGTGGTAATATGTGGTCTGGTCATGATGTTGTGGTATTTGTTCCTTGTATTTGATATTATTCGATCACTGTGGTGGTGGGTGGTGGGGGGTGGGGCCCATGGGGGGTGGGGGGGGGCCCATTTGGAAGTTCGCACCGGGGCCCATAACTTTGTAGTTACGCCACTGGTGGACTTCCACCATTGTTCAACACTAAACTATACTGTCTTGTATTCAGCATAGGGTAATAAGTAACACAAAAATTGCCAAAGGCAAATAATGATCCCTAGTAAAGATCTTAATGTAAAATATAACTTTTATTAACTTCAGCAAAGGGGACACACTCAAAGCTCATTTTAATGAGCTTTGGTAAGCAAGGAAGGTATATATATATATATTACCACTTGATGACAAGTAATATAGGCTTATCAACCTTGATTACCTATTGAGGTTACCTTAATCTCTTATATTTACAATTGATGCCTACACAAGGCTGTAAGGATCATACAGTTAGATCCACTTAGGAAGCCCCTTAACGTCAAAAAGTGCTAGTGCATAATGGAACCTATTATTATTAGGCGCTCTACCTATATGTTACTATAAATAAGCTTTTGGTAAGTAAGAGTAGTATATAACAGCTTGTTCACTTGTAGCATTCAATAGGCCTATCAACCTGATTGCCTATAGTAGCAGGCTCTTGTATCTACAATTAATGCCTCCCCAAAGCTATAATGATCATACAGTTAGATTCACAATTGGTTGTTCACATAAAGTGCAATCATATTTCTTTAATCAATTCCCATATAGGACAAATAGACCCTTATGTAAGTTATATATTGCTATAAGCACCATTCATCACACCGTGTCATACTACTTAAAAGTTAGCAGCCATTAGCTTCCCCAACATATTTCACCATGTGGCGTCATCAGGGGGTGGAGGCTATAGTGCTTGAACCATTAAGCACCAAAATGCCAATTCAGGTATGGTACCGGCAAATCCCACCCAAGATGAACCAGGAGGTGAAGACATGGTGGCCAGTATATTGGAGAATCAGGTGATCCAGGAAAGTCAAAGTCCTTGGCCTGCTCCAGTGGTTTTGGTGCAGAAAATAGACAGGTCCCTCCGATTCTGCGTAAAATACTGGAAACTGAATGCCCAGACTATTTGGGATGCCCAGACTGTTCGAAGAGTTGTTCACTCTGAGTCTTGCAAAAGTACTTGTTGACTCTTGATCAGGCCAGTGGCTACTGGTAGGTACCGGTGGCCAAGAAGACTAAGGCAAAGACAGCTTTCATCCTACCCATGGGACTCTGCGAGTTCAATTGGATGCCGTTCGGCCTGTCCACTGCCCTGGAACATTCCAGTGGTTAATGGAGCCCTGAGTGATCTCAACTTTGAGTATTGATATACCTGGACGATGTGATGGTGTTTGGGACCTCCTTCGAGGATCATCTCCAGATTCTGCAGCAGGTCCTAGGGCGGCTGCGAGACCACAACCTCAAGATCAAGCCCAGGAAATGTCAGCTGTTCCAACAATGGATAGAGTAATTAGGACATGTGATCACCTAGAAAGGGATACAAGAGGCCGGCATGCTGGAGGCTGTCCAGAAGTGGCCCCTGCCAAATACCCTACAAGAGACACGGGCCTTTCTTGGTCTGACCGGTTATTATCGAAGGTTTATACCGAAGTTTGTGCACCTAACTAGTCTGATAAACAAGTTGCTGAGAGGCACGGCTGGGGGCCCAAGACTCAGCCCATCGAGTGGGGACCACAGCAGCAAGAAGCTTTTGGGGGTGCATTATACAATATAGAGTCTGCCTATGGGGGTGCATTATACTTTAGAAGCTTATGGGGGTGCATTAAACTATATAGAGTCTGCATTATACTATAGACGCCTACGGGAAGTGCAATGTATTATATAGAGACTGCCTATGGGGAGTGCATTAAACTATATAGACCTATGGGGAGTGCATTATACTATAGAGGCCTATGGGGAATGCATTACACTATAGAGAGGCCTATAGGGGTACATTATAAATTATAGAGTCTGCCTATGGGAAGTGCATTGTACTGTATAGAGGCCTATGGGGTGCATTATACTATAGAGACCTATGGGGGTGCATTATACAATATAGGGTCTGCCTATGGGAGTGCATTATACTATAGAGGTTTACGGGGGGTGCGCTATACTATAAAAAGTCTGCATTTTACTATGGAGGCCTATAGGGAGTGCATTATACATTGTAGAGTTCGCTTATGGGGATGCATTATACTATATAGAGTTTGCCTATGGGAAATGCCTTCTTTTTTGCAAGCTAAACATTCCCAGATCCTTTAATTGTTCCTCGTAAGACATACTTTGCAGTCCGCTCACATCCTGGTAGCTCTTCTCTGAACTTGCTCCAGGTGCAAAATTTTAAATTTATAAAATCTATAATCATAGCGACACACACAAGTGTCTTCAGCTTAAAAACGTTGTTTATAGTTTGGTTTTTTTACCATGAATTCTGTATATATAGCAGAGATGAGTTTGTGTGTGTGTGTGTATATATATATATATATATATATATATATATATATATATATATATACACTCACCGGCCACTTTATTAGGTACACCATGCTAGTAACGGGTTGGACCCCCTTTTGCCTTCAGAACTGCC
The DNA here is from genome assembly GCF_051348905.1 of Ranitomeya variabilis. Lineage (NCBI taxonomy): Eukaryota > Metazoa > Chordata > Amphibia > Anura > Dendrobatidae > Ranitomeya > Ranitomeya variabilis. The sequence continues at coordinate 248,640,393 of NC_135236.1, forward strand.
TCAATTCTTCGTGGCATAGATTCAACAAGGTGCTGGAAGCATTCCTCAGAGATTTTGGTCCATATTGACATGATGGCATCACACAGTTGCCGCAGATTTGTCGGCTGCACATCCCAAAGATGCTCCATACAAGGCAGGATGGATCCATGCTTTCATGTTGTTTATGCCAAATTCTGACCCTACCATCCGAATGTCGCAGCAGAAATCGAGACTCATCAGACCAAGCAACGTTTTTCCAATCTTCTACTGTCCAATTTCGATGAGCTTGTACAAATTGTAGCCTCAGTTTCCTGTTCTTAGCTGAAAGGAGTGGTACCCGGTGTGGTCTTCTGCTGCTGTAGCCCATCTGCCTCAAAGTTCGACGCACTGTGCGTTCAGAGATGCTCTTAGGCCTACCTTGGTTGTAACGGGTGGCGATTTGAGTCACTGTTGCCTTTCTATCAGCTCGAACCAGTCTGCCCATTCTCCTCTGACCTCTGGCATCAACAAGGCATTTCCGCCCACAGAACTGCCGCTCACTGGATTTTTTTTCTTTTTCGGACCATTCTCTGTAAACCCTAGAGATGGTTGGGCGTGAAAATCCCAGTAGATCAGCAGTTTCTGAAATACTCAGACCAGCCCTTCTGGCACCAACAACCATGCCACGTTCAAAGGCACTCAAATCACCTTTCTTCCCCATACTGATGCTCGGTTTGAACTGCAGGAGATTGTCTTGACCATGTCTACATGCCTAAATGCACTGAGTTGCCGCCATGTGATTGGCTGATTAGAAATTAAGTGTTAACAAGAAGTTGGACAGGGGTACCTAATAAAGTGGCCAGTGAGTGTATATATACCGTATATAAAAAAGAGTTTTTGGCAAAGCCAGCTCGCCGCTTTGAAGAAACAGGAATACATCCAACCTGTGGTTACAGTTCGCATGGGAAACGGATTGGGATAAATCTGCACATGTAAAGAAAAAACGTTTTGTTTCTCCAGTGATCAGTCCGATGGTAGAGTAAAATATACTTTTTATTTAGCCATTAAAAAGTTCCAGATTTCTTCAATAACAGTATTGCATACATTCAATCCCTTATGGACGACATGTTTCAACACCTCCAGGTCCAAATGAGTACTGAATCAAGACCGCATATATAGTATAAGAAAGGAAAAAAAGAAATTTCAACAGCATGAAAAAACCAAATGATTAAAATCCACATTAACCCCTTTCTGACATCGGACGTACTATCCCGTCGAGGAGGGGTGGGCCCGTATGACCACCGACGGGGGGAGCGCGGCCGATCGCGGCCGGGTGTCAGCTGCCGGATGTCAGCCTATCGCAGCTGACATCCGGCACTATGTGCCAGGCGCGGTCACGGACCGCTCCCGGCACATTAACCCCCGGCACACCGCGATCAAACATGATCGCGATGTGCCGGCGGTGCAGGGAAGCATCGCGCAGGGAGGGGGCTCCCTGCGGGCTTCCCTGAGCCCCCCGCAGCAACGCGATGTGATCGCCTTGCTGCGAGGGTCTTACCTCCCTCCCTGCCTGCTCCAGACCCGGATCCAAGATGGCCGCGGATCCGGGTCCTGCAGGGAGGGAGGTGGCTTCACAGAAGCCTGCTCAGAGCAGGCACTGTGAAGCAGCCTGCACTTCTCTCAGATCGGTGATCTGTCAGAGTGCTATGCAAACTGGCAGATCACCGATCTGTATTGTCCCTCCCTGGGGCAAAGTAAAAAAGTTTAAAAAAAATTTTCCAAATGTGTAAAAAAAAAAAAAAAAAAAATATTCCAAAATAATGAAAAAAAAAAATATATATATTATTCCCATAAATACATTTCTTTATCTAAATAAAAAAAACAAAACAATAAAAGTACACATATTTAGTATCGCCGCGTCCGTAACGACCCGACCTATAAAACTGGCCCACTAGTTAACCCCTTCAGTAAACACCGTAAGAAAAAAAAAAAAAAAAGAGGCAAAAAACAACACTTTATTATCATACCGCCGAACAAAAAGTGGAATAACACGCGATCAAAAAGACAGATATAAATAACCATGGTACAGCCGAAAGCGTCATCTTGTCCCGCAAATAACGAGCTGCCATACAGCATGATCAGCAAAAAAATAAAAAAGTTATAGTCCTGAGAATAAAGCGATGCAAAAATAATTATTTTTTCCATAAAATAGTTTTTATCGTATAAAAGCGCCAAAACATAAAAAAATAATATAAATGAGGTATCGCTGTAATCGTACTGACCCGAAGAATAAAACTGCTTTATCAATTTTACCAAATGCAGAACAGTATAAACGCCTCTCCCAAAAGAAATTCATGAATAGCTGGTTTTTGGTCATTCTGCCTCACAAAAATCGGAATAAAAAGCGATCAAAAAATGTGACGTGCCCAAAAAGTTACCAATAAAAACGTCAACTCGTCCCGCAAAAAACAAGACCTCACATGACTCTGTGGACCAAAATATGGAAAATTTATAGCTCTCAAAATGTGGTAACGCAAAAAATATTTTTTGCAATAAAAAGCGTCTTTCAGTGTGTGACGGCTGCCAATCATAAAAATCCGCTAAAAAACTTGCTATAAAAGTAAATCAAACCCCCCTTCATCACCCCCTTAGTTAGGGAAAAATAAAAAAATGTATTTATTTCCATTTTCCCATTAGGGTTAGGGCTAGGGTTGGGGCTAGGGTTAAGGCTACAGTTAGGGTTGGGGCTAAAGTTAGGGTTAGGGTTGGGGCTAAAGTTACGGTTAGGGTTTAGATTACATTTACGGTTGGGAATAGGGTTGGGATTAGGGTTAGGGGTGTGTCAGGGTTAGAGGTGTGGTTAGGGTTACTGTTGGGATTAGGGTTAGGGGTGTGTTTGGATTAGGGTTTCAGTTATAATTGGGGGGTTTCCACTGTTTCGGCACATCAGGGGCTCTCCAAACGCGACATGGCGTCCGATCTCAATTCCAGCCAATTCTGCGTTGAAAAAGTAAAACAGTGCTCCTTCCCTTCCGAGCTCTCCCGTGTGCCCAAACAGGGGTTTACCCCAACATATGGGGTATCAGCGTACTCAGGACAAATAGGACAACAACCTTTGGGGTCCAATTTCTCCTGTTACCCCTGGGAAAATACAAAACTGGGGGCTAAAAAATAATTTTTGTGGGAAAAAAAAGGATTTTTTATTTTCACGGCTCTGCGTTATAAACTGTAGTGAAACACTTGGGGGTTCAAAGTTCTTACAACACATCTAGATAAGTTCTTTGGGGGGTCTAGTTTTCAAAATGGGGTCACTTGTGCGGGGCTTCAACTGTGTAGGTACATTAGGGGCTCTGCAAACGCAATGTGACGCCTGCAGACCATTCCATCTAATCTGCATTCCAAATGGCGCTCCTTCCCTTCCGAGCCCTCCCATGCATCCAAATGGTGGTTCCCCCCACATATGGGGTATCAGCGCACTCAGGACAAATTGGACAACAACTTTTGGGGTCCAATTTCTCCTGTTACCCTCGGGAAAATACAAAACTAGGAGCTGAAAAATAATTTTTGTGGGAAAAAATTTTTGTTTTATTTTTACGGCTCTGCATTATAAACTTCTGTGAAGCCCTTGGTGGGTCAAAGCACTCACCACACATCTAGATAAGTTCCTTAGGGGGTCTACTTTCCAACATGGTGTCATTTGTGGGGGGTTTCTACTGTTTAGGTACATTAGGGGCTCTGCAAACGCAATGTGACGCCTGCAGACCATTCCATCTAAGTCTGCATTCCAAATGGCGCTCCTTCACTTCCGAGCCCTTCCATGCGTCCAAACGGTGGTTCCCCCCACATATGGGGTATCAGCGCACTCAGGACAAATTGGACAACAAATTTTGGGGTCCAATTTCTCCTGCTACCCTCGGGAAAATACAAAACTGGGGGCTAAAAAAATAATTTTTGTGGGAAAAAATTTTTGTTTTATTTTTACGGCTCTGCATTATTAACTTCTGTGAAGCCCTTGGTGGGTCAAAGCGCTCACCACACCTCTAGATAAGTTCCTTAGGGGGTCTACTTTCCAAAATGGTGTCACTTGTGGGGGGTTTCAATGTTTAGGCACATCAGTGGCTCTCCAAACGCAACATGGCGTCCCATCTCAATTCCTGTCAATTTTGCATTGAAAAGTCAAACGGTGCTACTTCCCTTCCGAGCTCTCCCATGCGCCCAAACAGTGGTTTACCCCCACATATGGGGTATCAGCGTACTCAGGACAAATTGTACAACAACTTTTGGGGTCCAATTTCTTCTCTTACCCTTGGGAAAATATAAAATTGGGGGTGAAAATATAATTTTTGTGAAAAAATATGATTTTTTATTTTTACGGTTCTGCATTATAAACTTCTGTGAAGCACTTGGTGGGTCAAAGTGCTCACCACACCTCTAGATAAGTTCCTTAGGGGGTCTACTTTCCAAAATGGTGTCACTTGTGGGGGGTTTCAATGTTTACGCACATCAGGGGCTCTCCAAACGCAACATGACGTCCCATCTCAATTCCTGTCAATTTTGCATTGAAAAGTCAAACGGCGCTCCTTCCCTTCCGAGGTCTCCCATGCGCCCAAACAGTGGTTTATCCCCACATATGGGGTATCAGCGTACTCAGGACAAATTGTACAACAACTTTTAGGGTCCAATTTCTTCTCTTACCCTTGGGAAAATAAAAAATTGGGGGCGAAAAATAATTTTTGTGAAAAAATATGATTTTTTATTTTTACGGTTCTGCATTATAAACTTCTGTGAAGCACTTAGTGGGTCAAAGTGCTCACCACACCTCTAGATAAGTTCCTTAGGGGGTCTACTTTCCAAAATGGTGTCACTTGTGGGGGGTTTCAATGTTTAGGCACATCAGGGGCTCCCCAAATGCAACATGGCGTCCCATCTCAATTCCAGTCAATTTTGCATTGAAAAGTCAAATGGCGCTCCTTCGCTTCCGAGCTCTGTCATGCGCCCAAACAGTGGTTTACCCCCACATATGTTGTACATTGTACAACAACTTTTGGGGTCCATTTTCTCCTGTTACCCTTGGTAAAATAAAACAAATTGGAGCTGAAGTAAATTTTTTGTGAAAAAAAGTTAAATGTTCATTTTTATTTAAACATTCCAAAAATTCCTGTGAAGCACTAGAAGGGTTAATAAACTTCTTGAATATGGTTTTGAGCACCTTGAGGGGTGCAGTTTTTAGAATGGTGTCACACTTGGGTATTTTCTATCATATAGACCCCTCAAAATGACTTCAAATGAGATGTGGTCCCTAAAAAAAAATGGTGTTGTAAAAATGAGAAATTGCTGGTCAACTTTTAACCCTTATAACTCCCTAACAAAAAAAAATTTTGGTTCCAAAATTGTGCTGATGTAAAGTAGACATGTGGGAAATGTTACTTATTAAGTATTTTGTGTGACATATCTCTGTGATTTAAGGGCATAAAAATTCAAAGTTGGAAAATTGCTAAATTTTCAAAATTTTCGCCAAATTTCCATTTTTTTTTAAAATAAACGCAGGTAATATCAAAGAAATTTTACCACTATCATGAAGTACAATATGTCACAAGAAAACAATGTCAGAATCGCCAAGATCCGTTGAAGCGTTCCAGAGTTATAACCTCATAAAAGGACAGTGGTCAGAATTGTAAAAATTGGCCCGGTCATTAACGTGCAAACCACCCTTGGGGGGTGAAGGGGTTAAATACAAATTAAAATCAACCATTTTTTTACTGGAAACTGGAGTGCCGTGTGGTTGAAATAGCTGCATGGACTTGATAATGCAATATTAAATATAAATTGAGATGTTATAATAGAAGCTCTATAGTCACAGTAATTTATTTAGTATGAAATAATTCCACTATTAACCATTTTTGTGCTGTGAATATCTGAATATTTAATATGAATTTTTTTGTATCCTATAGATATGGTTGATTTTGATTTGTATTTAATGTGGATTTTAAAGGGAACCTGTCACCCCCAAAATGGCTGGTGAGGTAAGCTCACCGGCATCAGGGGCTTATCTACAGCATTCTGTAATGCTGTAGATAAGCCCCCGATGTTACCTGAAAGAGGAGAAAAAGACGTTAGATTATACTCACCCAGGGGCGGTCCCGCTGCGGTCAGGTCGGATGGGTGTCTCCGGTCCGCTCCGGCGCCTCCTATGTTCATTCCAGCGCAGGCGTACTTTGTCTGCCCTGTTGAGGGCAGAGCAAAGTACTGCAGTGCACAGGCGCCGGGCCTCTCTGACCTTTCCGGCGCCTGCGCACTGCAGTACTTTGCTCTGCCCTGAACAGGGCAGACAAAGTTTGCCTGCGCCGGAGCCGCGGCGTAAAGACCCGAAGAGGACGTCATGGAATGAACATGGGAGGCGCCGGAGCAGAGCTGAGACGCCCACTTGACCAGACCGCAACGGGACCGCCCCTGGGTGAGTATAATCTAACGTCTTTTTCTCCTCTTTCAGGTAACATCGGGGGCTTATCTACAGCATTACAGAATGCTGTAGATAAGCCCCTGATGCCGATGAGATTACCTCACCAACCATTTTGGGGGGTGACAGGTTCCCTCTAATCATTCGTTTTTTTTCATGTTGTTGAAATCCTTGCGGAAGGATCAATACCGCAAGGGGTTACTGTCGGCTATGCGGTTAACCGAGTTAAATCAAATCTATTGGAATTCTCTATACACACCTTTGACACCCAGTAACTCATATGGGCCTTTTTTTTTTTCTTTTTTTCCTTCCTTATACTATATGTGCGGTCTTGATTCAGTAATCATTTGGACCTGGAGGAACACACGTGGTGTCGAAACATGTTGTCCATAAGGGATTGAATGTATGCAATACTGTTATTGAAGAAATCTGGAACTTTTTAATGGATAAATAAAAGGTATATTTTACTCTACCATTGGACTGATCGCTGGAGATATAAAAAGTTTTTTCATATATATATATATATATATATATATATATATATATATATTGTGAGGGGTTGACTCGCTTCGCTGCTTCACAAAGGTAGATAAATGAACGGTTTGATGTATATATAACCTGCACTGCTGAATAATCGTATATGTCCAGACATATTTCACATAAAGAAAGGTGGTTTATTCAACGCATTTCGAAGTCTAATTGACTTCTTCATCAGGACATACCACACGAATACAGAGTCAGGTTATATCCATATTAACCCGTTCATTTATCTACAGTAGTGTTTTCAGGATTTCCTTATTATTGCACAGGTGATGGAAGTATTGCCTTTGCAGGTGATGCCATTATCACCTGTGTAATAATAAGGAATTCTGAAAACATGACTTGTTGGTGGCTCTTGACTCTTGAGGACTGGAGTTGGGGAACACTGATCTACAGCATGGTCACTTGCTGACCTGGGGATCTGCTGCAGCGGATGACTTTATATGCTTTATCAAAAGCTCCATCTGGTGAGTAGAATTTGATTATATCTATTCACTTTGCTTTGGATAAGACCCTATGTGCACTGATCTCTCCAGCAGTATTCCTTTGCTTCACAAACGTAAGACACAGGAACAGTCCCAGTAGAAATTCACCTGCTGGTTTATTTTAGACAGCATAAACCTTTGCAGGGTTCAGGAAAAACAAACAAAGCCTTTCTGGCAAAAAGGTAACACAAAAATAAAGTCTGTCAGAGTCCTGCAGGTTATGCACACAGTGTCCTTAGCTCCTATGGGAGCCACGTGGGGGTTCCACCTCTCTCCCAACACACACAGTCTGAACCACAGCTCCAGGTATATCATCACATGTACTAGTCATGTGATCATGACATCACTGCAAGTCCTCATACACCTGCAGGTCCTGCAGGCAAAAGGGGTAAGGTGAGCACCCTCCCACCTGCACTGCGGGTGCTCACATAAAACTGGCCCATTAAACTCTGCACCAGCCTCTCAGCACCTAGTATGCTGGAAACACAAAAACATTCCGGTTTCACATCACTGACCGCTGCATGCCCAGTGACACGTACCTTACTTCCTCCACAAAGCCAGTGACTGTCCAATATTCCCCCCCCCCCCCCTCTGCCCAAAGTCGGGGGTTTTGGCACCATCAGACACTAGACTGAGAATTCAGGAGAGGGCATCCGCATTGCCATGCAACCTCCCTGGCCTGTGTTTGACATGATACAAGAAGTCCTGAAGAGCTAAGAACCACCTAGTCACCCTTATGTTTTTACCCTTTTTCTCACTCAACCATCTCAGCGGGCATGGTCAGACAATAATTTGAATCTATTGCCCAGAAGATAGTACCTTAGTGTATCTACGGTCCACTTTATGGCCAAACACTCCTTCTCCACAATTGCATAATTCTTCTCGCAAGAAGGCATGCATCAACACTGGAAACCTCATTGAACTTGCAGTAGTCATTGCAAAACCACCACTTGCCACTGGGATTTGGTACGAGGATGATGGGACTGGACCGACCACTTTTTGATTCCTCTATTACCCCAAGGTCCAGCATCCTCTTCACCTCTTGTGAGATTATCTCCTAGCGTGTTTTGGGGATTCTGTAGGGTTTTAGGTACACCCGTACCGGTGGTTCCGTCAATATGTCGTGTTCAACGACCTGTGTGTTTCTGGCAATTCCGAGAATAGATCATGGTTCTGCTGTAGCAGCTCTCGACTTTGCTGCTTCTGGGATGGCGTTAACGTCTCCGCAATCACGACCTCCTCGACTTTGGCTTTGGGAAGGGCTCCCAGACAAGGAGCTTCCAGCAGTTCATGGTCCTGCCAGGGTCTGAGCATGTTCACATGGTACACCTGGTACAGTTTCCTGCGACCGGGCTGGGTACCTTATAATTCACGTCCCCAAGTTTCTCCATAACCTCATGCGGACCTTGCCACTTGGCCAGGAACTCGCTCTCCAAAGTAGGTACGAGTACAAGCTCGCGGTCACCAGGCTGGAACTGCCTCAGCCTGGCTGATCGGTTGTACACCCTGGCTTGGGCCTCCTGTGCCTGGAGGAGATATTCCTTCACGATAGGCATTACATGAGCCTTCCTCTCCTGCAGCTGGGTGACATGCTCTATCACGATTCAGTGTGGTGTGGTCTCGGCTTCTCAGGTTTCTTTGGTGATGTCCAGTTGGCTGTTCAGAAGCTCAAATGGCGAGAACCCCGTGGATGCCTGTGGAACTTCTCTAATGGAGAAAAGCAAGAATGGGAGCAGATAGTCCCAGTTTCGACCGTCCTTTTCAACAACCCTCTTGAGCATAGTCTTCAAGGTCTTATTGAAGCGCTCCACCAGGCTATCCGTCTGCGGATGGTACATGGAGGTTCGCAGCACAGCGATCTGGAAGACTCTACACAGCTCCCACATCACCTTGCTCATAAATAGCATTCCCTGATCCGTCAAGATTTCCTTGGGTAAACCGGTCCTGACAAAGATGAGTACCAGCTCCCGGGCGATGCTCTTAGCTGGGTCGCATAATCCATCACAACCTAGATGTATTGGTGGCCGCATGCCGACTTAACAAGAGGAACCACCAGGTCCATAGAGATTCTCTCTAAGGGAATTTCTAACACCGGCAATGACACTAAGGGGCTTCTGAAGTGAGACACAGGAGCAGTTATCTGGCAGGTGGGGCAAGACCTACAATAATCTAGAATCTCATGGTAACAACCTGGGCAATAGAATCTCTACAGTATTCTCTCCTGGGTTTTCTCTACCCCTAGGTGACCACCCAGTATATGTGCATGGCCCATATTTAGAACGCTCTGCCGATGCAATGTCAGAACTAACAGCTGTTCCACAATTTCTCCACTCCTAAATTTGTTTACCCGATACAGTAGCTCTCTAGTCACAGCTAAATAAGGGAACCTGGTGTCAGCCCCCAGCTTCTGAGCACCCCCATTACAAACAGTGACATTTTCAAAAGCATATTTCAACTTGAGGTCTCGAAGCTGAGCAGTCCTGAAGTTCTCTTGAACACCTCTAAGTCAGAGAAGCTGGGCTCCTCCGGTACAGTCTCGTTCCCCTCTCCAGCGAGGACACAAAGGGGAAATTCCATCACCTTTGTCCCCAACGGAGTTACCTCCAGAGGGGCCTGGCTTTGCACCGGGACACTCAGTACAGTCCCCTTCTTCCACAAATTCCAGAATAGGGAAATGTCTTTCACTACCCCAACCTCTGGGTCTTATTACCACAGTCTGTCCTCATAGTTACTCTGGCAACATGGTAGTCCTTGACATCTCAATACATGCAGCGGACACCCACCAACTTATTGGGGATTATCTGGTGGGGTAGTGCAGTGTTGATTAGTGTCACCAAATTTCCAGAGTCCAGTAGCCTGAGATCCTTCACCCCATTGCCGGAGACGGCACACGACTGGGGTCCGTTGCTGGGTTTACAGTCCACCCCGTAGACTGGCTAAGCATAATACAAGCACTGTCTGCCAAGACTGCAGTCCAGAGGTTCAGGGAGTATATTGCACTGGGCGGCTACGTATCCGGGATTGTGACACCACCAACAGATCACATCTTTCATCCCAGTCTTAGAGGTCCCCTCAGCAGGATTGTGTCATCCCCCTGTTGTGGGCCTAGCCACCTTCTTTGGTGAATCTGCCCCTCTTGGGTATCCCAGTAGAGGGACGTAGTAATGTCTGGTTTCCCCAGGGATTTCTCCACCAACTGGTACCTCTCAACCAGTCCATCCAAATTGTCTGCGTTCTGGGGGTCGCCCTGGGCAACCCAGGTCTGTATTCGCCTGGGTAAGGAATGAATGAATCGGTCCATCACCACCCGCTTGACCATCTGGGCCGGAGTAGATCACTCTGGCTGCAGCCACATTTTGACTAGGTGTAGCAGGTCAAACATCTGCGAGTGAGGTGGTTTATCGCCAGCATATGCCCAGCGGTAGACTCACTGAGCCCTTACAGACATTGTCACCCCCAAGCGTGCCAGTATCTCAGTTTTTAATTTCCCATACTCCTTGGCATCCTGGAGGCCTAAGTCATAATATGCCTTCTGAGGCTCCCCAGTCAGATATGGCGCCAGTACCTCTGCCCATTGCTCTGGCGGAAGTCTCTCCAATTCAGCCACCCGCTCAAAAACTGTTAAGAAGGCTTCCACATCATCCCCGGAGTCATCTTCTTCATAGCTCGCCTTACCGTCTTCCAGACGTATGCATCACCTTCCGGAGATGAAGAGGAGACCTCCGGCCTTACCTGAACCGCCTTGTGAGGAGCTACATTTGCTGCATTAGCGCCTCCTGCTGCTGTCGCTGCTGCTGCTGAAATTGCTGAAGCTGCTGTATCAACAGCTTATTTGTTTCTTCCTGTGCTAGCTGTGCCTGCTGATTAGCAAGTTGGTGTTGCTAATGTGCCTGCACAAGAAGTTTCACCAACTCCTTCATGTTGCTGGACGTCTTGTGCTGGATAGCTTATTTCACCCAGGACATGTAGTTGTCCGCAGCCTCTATCCGGGTTCCTGGATCGCTGGATTCTCCACCACATGTGATGGGCTGACTCGCTCCACTGCTTCACAAAGGTAGACACAGCAACAGTCCCAGTAGAAATTCACCTGCTGGCTTATTTTAGACAGCATAACCCTTTGCAGAGTTCAGGAAAAACAACAAAGACTTTCTGGCAAAAAGGTAAAACAAAAATAAAGTCTATCAGAGTCCTCATCCCGCAGGCTTCACTGCAGGTAACGCACACAGCATCCTTAGCTACTATGGGAGCCACGTGGGAGTTTCACCTCTCTCCCAACACACACAGACTGAACCACAGGTCAGGTATATCATCACATGTACTAGTCATGCGATCATGACATCACTGCAGGTCCTCATACACCTACAGGTCCTGCAGGGAAAAGGGGTACGGGGAGCACCCTCTCACCTGCACTGCGGGTGCTCACATAAAACTGGCTCATTAAATTCTGTACCAGCCTTTCAGCACCTAGTGTGCTGGAAACACAAAAACATTCTGGTTTCACATCACTGACCGCTGCATGCACAGTGACACGTACCTCACTTCCTCCACAAAGCCAGTGACTCTATCACATATTCCCCCCCTCTGCCCAAAGTTGGGGGTTTTGGCACCATCAGACACTAGACAGATTTTGACAGATACATCTCTTCAAAAAAGCTTACAACCTGTAATGACCACACGGCCACCTGAACACCATCGGAGCTACTGCAACCCCCGACCTACTGTCTCCTTCCCCATAATCCTGTAGAATGTAAGCCCGCAAGGGCAGGGTACTCTTCCCTCTATACCAGTCTGCCATTGTTAGTTTTGCTTACTGTAAGTGATATTTGTATTTTGATGTAACCCCGTCTAATGTACAGCACCATGGAATTAATGGTGCTATATAAATAAATAATAATATATATATCAGGGCTGAATGTATTTGTATATATTGCAGAGTAGCAGCGCTGAATGTGTGTGCACAGTGTGTTTGTTGCAAAGCTGAATTATGTGTCTCTCGTTCCTATTTTTTCAAAGTTCAGAGGTATGCATACTGTATATAGAGGGAGTGAAAGTTTCTTTCCTCAGTTGGCTCCCTGACTGCATACCCATTACTGGGACATCACAAGACATGCAACAGATACAGTCTTATTTGTGTGCAGGAGGAGTTTACACTTTTCTGACAGTAATTGGCGATGCTGTTACTGTTATATGCTTAGTTGAATGTAATGCATATACTTGTTGTACTTTGGTTTCACTTTCTCTCTGGTAAAAAAGGTCCTTTAGACTTCCTATTATGCTGTATTAAGAAGCTGATGCATGTACCTCATGTTCTGTGTAGATAAAAGTTGAATTACTCCATATAATCTACTCTCACAAGTTTCTTCTGCGACCAAATTATGCAACAAGGACATTAAATAGCAGTGAATAAAAAGCAATATTCTTCCCATCTCAAATGTTTTTCCCTATCCTTTTAGATTTCAAGCTCAGAATGGTTCTAGGAGTTTCTTGCTCATGGGCTACATCTTCCCCCACCCCATTTATTCTATGGAAAGTCAACACATTGGTTCATACTTATAAATATTTTCTAAAGGTCTGAATACACATTAGACTAAAGCTAGCGAAACCTGCTGAATTCAACGGTATCAGCTGTTAGTCTAATGTGTATAAGGGGGCCTCCCAACTCTCACTGACATGATGTAAGGGTGAGAAGGATCCCGCCTATTGAATTTCAAACAGCAATACTTTTGTTCACCCTGGAGATAGAATACCACTGGTGAAACATGTTGAGGGACTTGTTTTAATTATTATGTCCTCTTCTGCCTATTAGCAGTGGCACCCAGGAGTGGCGTGGTGTGATAATTAGAAGCAGTAGATTACAGAATACATGCAGTGTTGGCAGATTAAGGACAGATGTTTTTAAAATTCACTACCACTAATACCCTAATATTACTATACTACTAATAACCCTAATTTACTTTGTATATTAATAAAATTAAGGTTTATGGCCTGTTAGCGAGGGTTACACAATGGGGTTCTCCTATAATACAATTATTTCATAAGATTTGTTTAATGTTATTCACTGAAATTATAATTCCACATTTCTCTGATGTTTATTTATTGTTAAAAACTAAAACATTCCAATAAAGATTACAATTATTAAAAATAAAAATAAGCTAGAGCCATCATAGTAGTTTATGATGTGTGATAAAGTTGGGGTGTTTTATAAATCAGCCGTTTTTAATATGACAAGACGTATGTTGCTTTTGCTACTACTTTGAGCATACTGCCTGGCCTAATCGTGCTACCATCGCCTGCAGCGACTTCATGCTTGTTTCCCATTGAGCACATCTTCACGTCATTGGTCAGAAATTGCAAAGAAAGCTGTCAGGAGTCGATTTTGATAATTTGTCTACCCAGATGCCTTCAGCATGGCAAAATATTCCTCAGGCAACCATTGAAAACCTTACTGATAGCACACCAAGGTACGTGCAAGTGGGGATTTCTGGGTGTATTGTGCATACTTGATACTGAAAAATCGAGCTGTTTTGAGGTTTTGAAAACTTTCAATTTTGTCATAATTTGCATATAATTGCGTTTCCTTCTTGATGTTGCGATTTCAACTTTGAGGAATGTACATATATATATATATATATATATATATATATATCTACTATATAATTGTCTAAGGGTCACTTCCGTCTTTCTGTCTGTCTGTCTTTCTGTCTGTCACGGAAATCCCAAGTCGATGATTGGTCGCGGCAAAACAGCCACGACCAATCAGCTACAGGCACAGTCCGGCAGTAAAATGGCCGCTCCTTACTCCCCGCAGTCAGTGTCCGCTCCATACTCCCCTCCAGTCAGCGCTCACACAGGGTTAATGGCAGTGCTAACGGACCGCGTTATGCCGCGGTGTAACGCACTCCGTTAACGCTGCTATTAACCCTGTGTGACCAACTTTTTACTATTGATGCTGCCTATGCAGCATCAATAGTAAAAAGATCTAATGTTAAAAATAATAATAAACATAAAAAATCGTTATATACTCACCGTCCGTCGGCCCCTCGGATCCAGAACAGGCCTTTCCCGCTCCTCGCGACGCTCCGGTGACCGCTCCATGCATTGCGATCTCGAGAGATGATGACGTAGCGGTCTCGCGGGACCGCTACGTCATCATCTCGCGAGACCGCAATGCACTCTTGAGACCGGAGCGCGCGAGAAGCATCGGTAAACGTTTCACTTGGATCCGGGGGCCAACGGAAGGTGAGTATATAACTATTTTTTATTTTAATTCTTTTTTTAACAGGGATATGATGCCCACATTGCTATATACTACTTGGGCTGTGCAATATACTACGTGGGCTGTGCAATATACTACGTGGGCTGGGCAATATACTACGTGGGCTGGGCAATATACTACGTGGGCTGGGCAATATACTACGTGGGCTGGGCAATATACTACGTGGCTGTGCAATACACTATGTGGGCTGTGCAATACACTACGTGGCCTGGGCAATATACTACGTGGGTTGTGCAATATACTACGTGGACTGTGCAATATACTGCGTGGACTGTGCAATATACTGAGTGGGCTGTGCTATATACTACGTGGGCTGTGCAATATACTGTGTGGGCTGTGCAATATACTACATGGGCTGTGCAATATACTACGTGGGCTGTGCAATATACTGTGTGGGCTGTGCAATATACTATGTGGACTGTGCAATATACTGCGTGGGCTGTGCTATATACTACGTGGGCTCTGCAATATACTACGTGGGCTGTGCAATATACTGTGTGGGCTGTGTTATATACTACGTGGGCTGTGCAATGTACTACGTGGGCTGTGCAATATACTACGTGGGCTGTGCAATATACTATGTGGGCTGTGCAATATACTACGTGGGCTGTGCAATATACTACGTGGCTATGCTATATACTACGTGGGCTGTGCTATATACTACATGGCTGTGCTATATACTACATGGCTGTGCTATATACTCCGTGGGCTGTGTTATATACTACGTAGCTGTGCTATATACTCTGTGGGCTGTGCTATATACTACGTGGCTGTGCTATATACTACGTGGCTGTGCAATATACTACGTGACTGTGCAATATACTATGTGGCCGGCTGTGAACAATCAGCGTCAGGCGCAGTCGGGCCGCAAATTGGCGCGGGATTTGAACCACGCTTCGCTAATTGGTCGCGGTTGGCCGAATCCTATGTATTCAATGTATTATTCTAAAATCTTCATAAATAAACTACATACATATTCTAGAATACCCGATGCGTTAGAATCGGACTACCATCTAGTATATATATATATATATATCTATACTAGATGGTGGCCCGATTCTAACGCATCAGGTATTCTAGAATATGCATGTTCACGTAGTATATTGCACAGCCCACGTAGTATATTGCACAGCCCACGTAGTATATTGCCCAGCCACGTAGTATATTGCCCAGCCACGTAGCATATTGCCCAGTGACATAGTATATTGCCCAGCCACATAGTATATTGCCCAGCCACGTAGTATATTGCCCAGTCACGTAGTATATTGCCCAGCCACGTAGTATATTTCCCAGTGACGTAGTATATTGCCCAGCCAAGTAGTATATTGCCCAGCCACGTAGTATACAGCACAGAGCCACGTAGTATATTGCACAGCGACGTAGTATACAGCACAGAGCCACGTAGTATATTGGCCAGTCACGAAGTATATTGCCCAGCTACGTAGTATATTGCCCAGCCACGTATGTCACAGGTTAAAAATTAAAAAATAAACATATACTCACCTTCCAAGGGCCCCTTGTAGTTCTGTCGCCTGTGTGCGGTGCAGGCGGCAGCTTCCAGTCCCAGGGTGTGATGACGTTGCGGTCACATGACCGTGACATCATGGCAGGTCATTCTCGCGCAGGCGCACAGGACCTGTGATGACGTTGCGGTCACATGACCGTGACGTCATGGCAGGTCCTTCTCGCATACCATCCTTGCCACCGGAACCTGCCACTTGCATGGAGCGGTCACCGGAGCATCGCGAGGAGCGGGAAAGGCGGCAGAAGGTGAGTATATAATGATTTTTTATTTTTTTATTATTTTTAACATTAGATGTTTTTACTATTGATGCTGCATAGGCAGCATCAATAGTAAAAACTTGGTCACACAGAGTTAATAGCGGCGGTAACGGAGTGAGTTACCCGCGGCATAACACGGTTCGTTACCGCTGGCTGTGTGAGCGGTGACTGCGGGGAGTATGGAGCGAGCGTTGGGCACTGACTGCAGGGGAGTAGGGAGGGACTAATCGGACTGTAGCCGTCGCTGATTGGTCGCGGCAGCCATGACAGGCAGCTGGCGAGACCAATCAGCAACTTGGATTCCATGACAGACAGAGGCCGCGGCCAATGAATATCCGTGACGGACAGAAAGACAGAAGGACAGACAGACGGAAGTGACCCTTAGACAATTATATAGTAGATATATAATTGTCTAAGGGCTATTTGTAACCGAAATCCCGCGTCGCTGATTGGTCGAGGCCGGCCGGCCTTGACCAATCAGCGTTCATAAATAAATGCATTCATAAATAAACTATATACATATACTAGAAAGAGAATAACATGAAGGACAGTCTGTGAGGGAGAGAATAGCATGGAGGACAGTCTGAGGGAGAGAATAACATGGTGAACAGTCTGTGAGGGAGAAAATAACATGGAGGACAGTCTGTGAGGGAGAGAATAACATGGAGGACCGTCTGTGAGGGAGAGAATAACATGGAGAAAAGTCTGTGAAGGAGAGAATAACATAGAGGACAATCTGTGAGGGAGAGAATAACATGGAGGACAGTCTGTGAGGGAGAGAATAACATGGAGGACAGTCTATGAGGGAGAGAATAACATGGCGAACAGTCTGTGAGGGAGAGAATAACATGGAGGAAAGTCTGTGAGGGAGAGAATAACATGTAGGAACGTCTGTGAGGGAGAGAATAACATGGAGAAAAGTCTGTGAAGTAAAGAATAACATGGAGGACAATCTGTGAGGGAGAGAATAACATGGAGGACAGTCTGTGAGGGAGAGAATAACATGGAGGACAGTCTATGAGGGAGAGAATAACATGGAGAACAGTCTGTGAGGGAGAGAATAACATGGAGGACAGTCTGTGAGGGAGAGAATAACATGAAGGACAGTCGGAGAGGGAGAGAATAACATGGCAAACAGTCTGTGAGGGAGAGAATAACATGGAGGACAGTCTGTGAGGGAGAGAATAACATGGAGGACCGTCTGTGAGGGAGAGAATAACATGGATAAAAGTCTGTGAAGGAGAGAATAACATTGAGGACAGTTTGTGAGGGAGAGAATAACATGGAGGACAGTGTGTGAGGGAGAGAATAATATGTAGGACAGTGTGTGAGGGAGAAAACAACATGGAGGACAGTCTGTGAGGGAGAGAATAACATGGAGGACAGTCTGTGAGGGAGAAAATAACATGGAGGACAGTCTGTGACGGAGAGAATAACATGGAGGTCAGTCTGTGAGGGAGAGAATAACATGGAGGACAGTCTGTGAGGGAGAGAATAACATGGAGGACAGTCTCTGAGGGAGAAAATAACATGGAGGACAGCGTGCGTTTGAGAGAATAACATGGAGGACAGTGTGTGAGGGAGAGAATAACATGAAGGACAGTGTGTGAGGGAGAAAATAACATGGAGGACAGTCTGTGATGGAGAGAATAACATGGAGGTCAGTCTGTGAGAGCGAGAATAACATGGAGGTCAGCCTGTGAGGGAGAGAATAACATGAAGGACAGTCTGTGAGGGAGCGAATAACATGGAGGACAGTCTGTGAGGGAGAGAATAACATGGAGGACAATCTGTGAGGGAGGGAATAACAAGAAGGTCAGTCTGTGAGGGCGAGAATAATATGAAGGACAGTCTGTGAGGGAGGGAATAACATGGAGGATAGTCTGTAAGGGAGAGAATAACATGGAGGACAGCGTGAGAGGGAGGGAATAACATGGAGGACAGTGTGAGAGGGAGAGAATAACATGGAGGACATTCTGTGAGGGAGAGAATAACATGGAGGACAGCGTGTGAGGGAGAGAATAACATGGAGGACAGTCTATGAGGGGGAGAATAACATGGAGAACAGTCTGTGAGGGAGAGAATAACATGAAGGACAGCCTGTGAGGTAAAAGATAACATGGAGGACAGTGTGTGAGGGAGCGAATAACATGGAGGACAGTCAGAAGGACAGCCTGTGAGGTAAAGGATAACATGGAGAACAGCCTGTGAGGGAGAGAATAACATGGAGGACAGTCTGTGAGGGAGAGAGTAACATGGAGGACAGTCTGTGAGGGAGAGAATAACATGGAGGACAGTCTGTGGGGGAGAGAATAACATGGAGGACAGTTTCTGAGGGAGAGAAGAACATGGAGGACAGTGTGTAAGGGAGAGAATAAAAATTTTCCCTGTTTTTAAGTTTATCATATGGTAAAATAATGGAGGGAGAGAATAACATGGAGGACAGTCTGTGGGGGAGAGAATAACATGGAGGACAGTTTCTGAGGGAGAGAAGAACATGGAGGACAGTCTGTGAGGGAGAGAATAAAATGGAGAAAAGTCTGTGAAGGAGAGAATAACATAGAGGACAATCTGTGAGGGAGAGAATAACATGGAGGACAGTCTGTGAGGGAGAGAATAACATGGAGGACAGTGTATGAGGGAGAGAATAACATGGCGAACAGTCTGTGAGGGAGAGAATAACATGGAGGAAAGTCTGTGAGGGAGAGAATAACATGGAGGACGGTCTGTGAGGGAGAGAATAACATGGAGAAAAGTCTGTGAAGTAGAGAATAACATGGAGGACAATCTGTGAGGGAGAGAATAACATGGAGGACAGTCTGTGAGGGAGAGAATAACATGAAGGACAGTGTATGAGGGAGAGAATAACATGGAGAACAGTCTGTGAGGGAGAGAATAACATGGAGGACAGTCTGTGAGGGAGAAAATAACATGAAGGGCAGTCGGAGAGGGAGAGAATAACATGGCGAACAGTCTGTGAGGGAGAGAATAACATGGAGGACAGTCTGTGAGGGAGAGAATAACATGGAGGACCGTCTGTGACGGAGAGAATAACATGGAGAAAAGTCTGTGAAGGAGAGAATAACATTGAGGACAGTTTGTGAGGGAGAGAATAACATGGAGGACAGTGTGTGAGGGAGAGAATAATATGTAGGACAGTGTGTGAGGGAGAGAATAACATGGAGGACAGTGTGTGAGGGAGAAAATAACATGGAGGACAGTCTGTGAGGGAGAGAATAACATGGAGGACAGTCTGTGAGGGAGAAAATAACATGGAGGACAGTCTGTGACGGAGAGAATAACATGGAGGTCAGTCTGTGAGGGAGAGAATAACATGGAGCACAGTCTGTGAGGGAGAGAATAACATGGAGGACAGTCTGTGAGGGAGAAAATAACATGGAGGACAGCGTGCGTTTGAGAGAATAACATGGAGGACAGTGTGTGAGGGAGAGAATAACATGAAGGACAGTGTGTGAGGGAGAAAATAACATGGAGGACAGTCTGTGATGGAGAGAATAACATGGAGGTCAGTCTGTGAGAGCGAGAATAACATGGAGGTCAGCCTGTGAGGGAGAGAATAACATGAAGGACAGTCTGTGAGGGAGAGAATAACATGGAGGACAGTCTGTGAGGGAGAGAATAACATGGAGGACAATCTGTGAGGGAGGGAATAACAAGAAGGTCAGTCTGTGAGGGCGAGAATAATATGAAGGACAGTCTGTGAGGGAGGGAATAACATGGAGGATAGTCTGTGAGGGAGAGAATAACATGGAGGACAGTGTAAGAGGGAGGGAATAACATGGAGGACAGTGTGAGAGGGAGAGAATAACACGGAGGACATTCTGTGAGGGAGAGAATAACATGGAGGACAGCGTGTGAGGGAGAGAATAACATGGAGGACAGTCTATGAGTGGGAGAATAACATGGAGAACAGTCTGTGAGGGAGAGAATAACATGAAGGACAGCCTGTGAGGTAAAAGATAACATGGAGGACAGTGTGTGAGGGAGAGAATAACATGGAGGACAGTCAGAAGGACAGCCTGTGAGGTAAAGGATAACATGGAGAACAGCCTGTGAGGGAGAGAATAACATGGAGGACAGTCTGTGAGCGAGAGAGTAACATGGAGGACAGTCTGTGAGGGAGAGAATAACATGGAGGACAGTCTGTGGGGGAGAGAATAACATGGAGGACAGTTTCTGAGGGAGAGAAGAACATGGAGGACAGTGTGTAAGGGAGAGAATACAAATTTTCCCCGTTTTTAAGTTTATCATATGGTAAAATAAATGATGTCTTTGAAAACTATAAGTCATCCTGTAGAAAACAAGCTGTCATACAGCGATAGATGACTAATAAAGTTTTGACTCTTAAAATAAAGACAGGAGAAAAGCACCAATGTTTACATGAATAATAGATGGTGGCCCGATTCTAACGCATCGGGTATCTACTATATAATTGTCTCGCCAGCTGCCCGCGACCAATCAGCGACAGTTTCAGTCCGGCCGAGAATTGGTGTGGGATTTGAACCACGCTTCGCTGATCGGGTGCGACCAATCAGTGATATTGGTGCAGGATTTTAACACAGCTTCACTGATTGGTCGCGGCCGGCCGGGCGTGACCAATCAGCGATATTGGCGCTGTCCGGCCGCGAATTGGCCCGGGATTTGAACCACGCTTCGCTGATTGGTCGCAGCCGGGGATTTCCTTATGTCTGGGAAACATGGATTGGCGGTATGAAGAGTTTTGGCGCCGTCTGAAGACTGAAATCTATTGGCTCCGCTATGTTTACATACTCCACATGGATCTACATGGATTGGTGGAGGTTTCCATGACGACCCTTATGCTTGAAACCGATTACTTGAGATGTCGATAATACATTATGTGAATTATCAAATTGTGAGGATTATCTATTGGGTATATATAGGGGATGTGTTGGCGGTTGGGGATTTTTATTATAGATATGTTAGGTGTTTGTTTTTTGTACTGGATTGTATTTATTAACAGGTGGTGGGCGGCTGGATGGTGATTGGTGCCCTGTGTGGCACATACACTATTTAAAGCTGGACCTGTGCACTTTATTGTATGCTTGATAAAGACCTATATGGTCGAAACGTCGCTACTATATAGCAAAATAAACTTATCCTTTTGAACTATACACCTGGATGGAGCGCTGTTACTTTATCACTTGATTACTAAAAGCTGTCTCAGAGATTTAACCTGTCAATTTCCACTGTGAGGAACATAGTAAGGAAATGGAAGAACACAGGTACAGTTCTTTTTAAGGCCAGAAGTGGCAGGCCAAGAAAAACATCAGAAAGGCAGAGAAGAAGAATTGTGAGATCAGTCAAGGACAATCCTCAGACCACCTCCAGAGAGCTGCAGCATCAACTTGCTGCAGATGGTGTCACTGTGCATCGGTCAACTATACAACGCACTTTGCACAAGGAGAAGCTGTATGGGAGAGTGATGCGAAAGAAGCCGTTTCTGCAAGCACGCCACAAACAGAGTCGGCTGAGGTATGCAAAAGCATATTTGGAGAAGCCAATTTATTTTTGGAAGAAGGTCCTGTGGACTGCTGAAACTAAGATTGAGTTGTTTGGTCATACAAAGGACATACAAGGAGTTATGCATGGTGGCAAAAAAACACAGCATTCCAAGAAAAACACTTGCTACACACAGTAACATTTGATGGAGGTTCCATCATGCTTTGGGGGGGTGTGGCCAATGCCGGCACCGGAAATCTTGTTAAAGTTGAGGGACGCATGGATTCCTCTCAGTAGCAACAGATTCTTGACAATAATGTTCATGAATCAGTGACAAAGTTGAAGTTACGCAGGGGATGGATCTTTCAGCAAGACAATGATCCAAAACACCGCTCCAAATCTACTCAGGCATTCATGCAGAGGAACAATTACACTGTTCTGGAATGGCCATCCCAGTCCCCAGACCTGAATATCATTGAACATCTGTGGGATCATTTGAAGAGGGCTGTCCATGCTCGGCGACCATCAAACTTAACTGAACTGGAATTGTTTTGTAAAGAGGAATGGTCAAAAATACCTTCATCCAGGATCCAGGAACTCATTAAAAGCTACAGGAAGCGACTAGAGGCTGTTATTTTTGCAAAAGGAGGATCTACTAAATATTAATGTCACTTTTCTGGTGAGGTGCCCATACTTATGCACCTGTCAAATTTTGTTTGAATGCAGATTCCACATTTTCTGTTAGTACAATAAACCTCATTGCAAGGCAGAAACATTACTGTGTCCATCAGTTATTAGATATATGAAACTGAAACAGCTGTTGCAAAAAACTATTTTTATAAAACATTAAGCTTAAGATTAATAGGGATGCCCAAACTTTTTCATATAACTGTATATATATATATATATATATATATATATATATATATATATATATATATATAAAGCTTAAAGGGCTGCATGTAGACTGAATTTTATGAGCAAGGCCTCCTAGGGGTGTTAAAAAAGACAAAAAATACAGTTTTCACCACTGATTTTATAAAGGGAAAAGGCTAACATATAAAAATAAATTATAATTGAAGAAGCAGTTATGGTGATTGTGTTTTTGTAAAACTGGTGCCAAATGGCTCTTACCTGGACTAGCTGTACAGGCAGGTCCCCAACAGCTTCTCCTCACCCTCTTCTCCTGAGTTAGGGCGAGACCTGTCAGCCACTTGCAGAGGGTGGGGAGAAGCTGCTGGGGATCCACCTGTCTGACTAGTCTCCTATACGGCTCGGTCTCCAGCAGCTTTTAAAATACATTTTTCTCTGAAACAACACAGCATTTTAGAGTCAAACCTACCTGGCTGAAATTAAGCAAACCATGGTTCAGGCAGCTGTCAGGTTCCCTTTACAGGGGTTGTCCTGCTAATAAAGTACTTATTAATAATAATAATAATAATAATAATCATAATAATTTTATTTCTATAGCGCCAACATAGTCCGCAGCATTTTACATTTTAGAGGGGACTTGTACAGACAAAAGACATTACAGCATAACAATAAGCATATAAACAACAGAGGAATGAGGGCACTGCTCGCAAGCTGACAATCTATGAGAAAATAGGGGAGACATGAAAGGTTGATGGTAACAATTGCTTTCATTGTTCGGACCAGCCATAATGTAAGAAATCGGGTGTTCAGGTAATGCTGCATGAACCAGTTATTAGCCTGAATATGTAACAGTACAGACACAGAGGGCTGTTAAATGCATAAAGCGTGTGCGAACATGATGCGAGGAACCTGGATATGGTAAAAATTTTGAATGGGCGGTAGGTCAGTCTGAAGAAATGCGTTTTTAGGGCACGCTTAAAACTGTGAGTATTGGGGATTAATCGAATTAACATAAGTAGCGCATTCCAAAAAATTGGCGCAGCTAGTGAGAAGTCTTGGAGACGGGAGTGGGAGGTTCTGATTATTGAGAATGTTAACCTCAGGTCATTACCAGAATGGAGGGCACGGGTAGGGTGGTAGGCTGAGACCAGGGAGGACATGTAGGACGGTGCTGAGCCATGGAGTGCTTTATGGGTGAGGGTAATAAGTTTAAACTGAATTGTGGAGTGGATGGGTAACCAGTGTAATGACTGGCACAAGGTAGAGGCACCAGTGTAACAGTTGGTGAGGAATATGATCCTGGCTGCAGCATTCATGACCGTGTAAGGTCAATATGGCTCCCCCTATTATCCAAACCTCACCCACCATTTTTGATAAACCAATCAATATTACAAATAAAAACGTAACACCAATTTCATTTTTGGATAATTATGGCCACAGCAGCCAGTTTATTAACAAACAAACAAAAACATTTGATTAAACATTAGCATAATTTATGCAAAAAATTAGAACGGAGGGTTCTTGGAGCCCAACGGGAAAATGCTGGCTTAAAATTATTTTGGCAAAACCAAAAACATAAAACACCTCAATTTACCCCCAGCCGTACCACCAGCTCGAGGGCACCATAATTCCCATTTTGGGAAAAATTAACCACCACCAGCTCCCAGGGTAAACACCCCGTCCAGAGCCTGTAACCAAAATGCCAGAACACCAAACCCGTTTAACTGACCGGAATTTCCTTCAAATTCCTTCACCGCTGAATCCGCATAAACTCCAAGAACCCCACCCCCCGCAACAGCCACTGTGACAAGAAAAATAATAACCTTAACACTTGTCCAACTAACAATCCTTGCTCTTACTCAATATACCCCGTCAACCCCATCTACCACTAACCCCTTAAAACCACTATAAAAAAAGAGGGAGGGCGGGTGGGTCTCTTTCCAGGGCTTCCTAACTGACAGTGTGCCCGATTTTCCCGCACTTTTACATATATAGCCCCCCACACCTCCCCCATTACAAACCCCTCCCACACCTCAGGAACGGCCAATCCCTGCAGTACAATTATATTTAAAAAGAGAGCCCATGACCCAAGCACGGTCATCAGGGGCCTCCATTTATCTCTGCCTATTCCAGCCCCCTCCTTGACCGTGTATAGTCAATATGGCTCCCCCTATTATCCAAACCTCACCCACCATTTTTGATAAACCAATCAATATTACAAATAAAAACGTAACACCAATTTCATTTTTGGATAATTATGGCCACAGCGGCCAGTTTATTCACAAACAAACAAAAACATTTGATTAAACATTAGCATAATTTATGCAAAAAATTAGAAGGGAGGGTTCTTGGAGCCCAACGGGAAAATTCTGGCTTAAAATTATTTTGGCAAAACCAAAAACATAAAACACCTCAATTTACCCCCAGCCGTACCACCAGCTCGAGGGCACCATAATTCCCGTTTTGGGAAAAATTAACCACCACCAGCTCCCAGGGTAAACACCCCGTCCAGAGCCTGTAACCAAAATGCCAGAACACCAAACCCGTTTAACTGTCCGGAATTTACTTCAAATTCCTTTGCCGCTGAATCCGCATAAACTCCAAGAACCCCACCCCCCGCCACAAACTCGCAGCCCTGAACACCTCAGGCCTGCGAGTGCCCCAAAGCCAACAGCGCTTTCTCAATTCCTTCTTGAATGGACAAGGACCATAAATCAATGCCAATCTCGTTCAGGTGCACCCCATCAACCCTCCAAAATTCACCAACACCTGACTCCAACTCGAAATGCCGAACACATATACCTCCATTTCTGGATACAAACTTGGTAATTGCCCTATTTAACTTCACACGAGCCCTGTTGATCCCCTTAACTGATCGCGCACCCCTCCATTTCTTACGAGGGACAATATCCGACCACACCGTCAGTACCCTAGGAAAAGACATCCACAACCGGAGAAAATCGGAACGAATATCCCGTATCAAGTCCTTCACCGGTTTTGACCCCAAATCATTCCCACCCAGATGAAACACCACAATATCTGGTGCTCTATCCAAGCGGGCAGCACGGGAAAAATAATGCATCGCCCTACTCCAAACCATACCCCGAAAACCGAGCCACTGAATTAACGCTTCCTTACGGCTGAAACCCAATTGCCTACCGTCCGGCCTGGCGTCCACCCGAAGCGCCCCCCAATAAACAAAGGAATGTCCAAATATCCAGACAAGATATGGATCCTATAAAGGCACAGATGATTGGCCTCGGGGAGACCAAAACATCCAACACCGCGGAGACACCATCACGTGTTTCTCAACGCAGTGATCCAGAACACTGCCCCCATCCCTTATGGGAAATATGCAAACGCATGTAGGATAGCTGCGGAGACACCATCACGTGTTTCTCAACGCAAGCAGTGAATAGCCAGACCTTTCACTGCGTTGAGAAACACGTGATGGTGTCTCCGCGGTGTTGGATGTTTTGGTCTCCCCGAGGCCAATCATCTGTGCCTTTACAGCCTTTTACTAGGCACTGCTCCTAATAGCCAGATTCCTACTCCACACTGATGAGGGGCAAACACCCCGAAACAGCTGTCTGTGGATGGATACCATGCTTGGCATAGGTGGTTTTCCTGTATTGGATGTTTTCCTTTATTGGATGCTGCCCTTCCCATGGTTGTTCCTTCCCGGGGAAAGGTCTGGCTATTCACTGCTTGCGTTGAGAAACACGTGATGGTGTCTCCGCAGCTATCCTACATGCGTTTGCATATTTCCCATAAGGGATGGGGGCAGTGTTCTGGATCACTGCGTTGAGAAACACGTGATGGTGTCTCCGCGGTGTTGGATGTTTTGGTCTCCCCGAGGCCAATCATCTGTGCCTTTACAGCCTTTTACTAGGCACTGCTCCTAATAGCCAGATTCCTACTCCACACTGATGAGGGGCAAACACCCCGAAACAGCTGTCTGTGGATGGATACCATGCTTGGCATAGGTGGTTTTCCTGTATTGGATGTTTTCCTTTATTGGATGCTGCCCTTCCCGTGGTTGTTCCTTCCCGGGGAAAGGTCTGGATATTCACTGCTTGCGTTGAGAAACACGTGATGGTGTCTCCGCAGCTATCCTACATGTGTTTGCATATTTCCCATAAGGGATGGGGGCAGTGTTCTGGATCACTGCGTTGAGAAACACGTGATGGTGTCTCCGCGGTGTTGGATGTTTTGGTCTCCCTGAGGCCAATCATCTGTGCCTTTACAGCCTTTTACTAGGCACTGCTCCTAATAGCCAGATTCCTACTCCACACTGATGAGGGGCAAACACCCCGAAACAGCTGTCTGTGGATGGATACCATGCTTGGCATAGGTGGTTTTCCTGTATTGGATGTTTTCCTTTATTGGATGCTGCCCTTCCCGTGGTTGTTCCTTCCCGGGGAAAGGTCGGGCTATTCACTGCTTGCGTTGAGAAACACGTGATGGTGTCTCCGCAGCTATCCTACATGCGTTTGCATATTTCCCATAAGGGATGGGGGCAGTGTTCTGGATCACTGCATTGAGAAACACGTGATGGTGTCTCCGCGGTGTTGGATGTTTTGGTCTCCCCGAGGCCAATCATCTGTGCCTTTACAGCCTTTTACTAGGCACTGCTCCTAATAGCCAGATTCCTACTCCACACTGATGAGGGGCAAACACCCCGAAACAGCTGTCTGTGGGTAGGAGTGCCTCTCGGCCTTTTGGCTGCGATCTTGTGTCGCAGTCAGAGGGTGCGAGTGTTTCTTTGCAGCGTGCTGCTAATTTTCGTCTGCGATATTCGTATCGGCAGTGAAGACTGAAGATGTTTGTCAAGAATACGATTCGTTTGGTCGTGGAGGATGGTGCCAAAAACAACGTGGTATATGTGGTTCGTGACCTGCTGGAGGGAAAGGCTGGAGCTCATCGGACTGACATTTTCAGTGTGAATGAATTTCACAACCAAGGTATATATGACGTAACCTTTGTGAGTGAGCCTTGCTGTCTAACTGTCTTCGAGTGGTTAAGAAGCCATGATGGTGACCCCTGCCTGGGGGGAGTGCGGGTGGAGCCTTTGTTTGGGCTCATGGAGAAAGTAGTGACTGTAACCGTGTACAATCCTTACACAGAAGTAAGGCTGCTGGAGCAGTTCCTGGCTCGGTACTGCGAATATGTAAAAAGTGGAGAGAAACAGAGAAATTGTTTGGGCATTTTTAATTGTAAATATGTGTTTCGTATGAAACTGAGGAAAGACCCAAGCTGTTTGGGAGGCTTTACCCATCCCCCGGCGAACTTTTCAGTGGCGGGTCATAGGGGCTTTCTGTCGTATGCAGGGCAGCCTCTATACTGCAGGAAGTGTTTTCAATTTGGGCACTTACAGAACACATGTGAGAAGAGCATGGTTTGTCGTAACTGCAAGCAAGAAAGCCATACAGCGGCTCAGTGTCCGATGCCACGTGAATGTGACCAGTGTGGTAATACAGGGCACCTGTATAAGGACTGTCCATATGGTGTGCCAAGGAGGCCAACTAGAGAGGAGGAGAGGCGGGAGGAGGAAGAAAAGAAACGTAGGGAGGAGCGGAGGCAGGAGGAGGAAAAAAAGAGAGAGGAGGAGGTTAAGAAACGGGAGGAGGAGAGGAAGCGGGAGGAAAGCGAGGCATCTGCGCAGCAAAGCGCTGAGGTAATTCCGCCCTCCATGGTTGAGAGACGGCGGGATAGATGGCAGGAGGACAAGGAGGCTGAAAGGAGGAAGGAGGAGCTGGAGGACAAGTTATTCTGGAGAGCTGCAAAGCAAGAAGAGCGTGCTATGGTTAAAAAGAAAAAGAAAAAAAAGGAGGCCCCAGTTACCAAAGATGAGGAGTTGGGTGGTTTGATGGATTTTGACACTTCTGGGGCGGAGGAGATGGCTGCGTCATTGATTGTTGATTCTGATCCAGAAAGCATTGGCGTTTTTTCCTCAGAAGAGGAGCCTGGAGGTCGAAAGTGTCCCAGGGAGGGTGTTGGGGAAATCTGTGATGAAGGTGGAGGGCCCCAGAGGAAGGCTGGGCAGAAGAAGGCGCGTGTGGAGGAGTGTATGGAGGTCAGCGGCTCTGAAAGCTGCTCAGCGCAGATGGTGGAGGAGGACAGTGGCGGTGCTGTGTAGATATGTGCTATTATTTCAGTAGCTAGGTGATTTTGTATATAGCATTTGCCTTTAAATTTTTTTTTTTTTTTTTTTTTTTTTTTCCTTTTGGTTTGTTTTTCATGTAAGTTGAGTAATGTCATGTTCGTAGGTTATTTTTTTTAGTATTTTTTTGTGTATGTGATGGGTTTTGTACTCATATCACAAAATGTGAGGGTCTTTAAAAGCAGGTGGCGGCGGGCAGCCATTTTGGATTTTTTTGCAACCCAGAATGCAGGAATTTTTTGTCTGCAGGAGTGTGGGATTGTGGATGGTGTGAAGGGGAGTGAATGGCCTCATGGTGCGTCTGTGTGGTCAGGGAGTGCCTGTAATAAAAATGATGGTGTGGGTTTTTTGGTGAAGGGAAATGATGTGAGTTTGTGTGACTATATGGTGATTGAGGTTGGAAGGTGTGTGTTGGCTAATTTTGAGTTTAGAAATGTTCGTTTTTGCGTTATTAATGTATATGCGCCTGTGGATAAACAGGAGCGTAGAGTTTTATTTGAAAAAATTAAGTTTTTTATTCCAGGAAGAGTGCCTGTTGTGATAGTGGGTGATATGAACTGTGATGTGGGAAGTGTGAATGTCGATGCATCAGGGAAAGTGTTAATGGATATGGTGAGTGATTTTGGTTTAAAAGATATGCAGCGGGCATGCAAGATAACTCCGTTGTTAAATACGTTTTTTTCTGACAGTGGGAGGGTGGAGTCTAGATTGGACTATTGTTTTGTTTCAAAAAATCTGATTCCTGTTAGTTATGCACAGGAGAGGGTGTTTTTTTCGGATCATGTGTGTATGAAGTGTGAATTGGATTTGCATGTTAATGAGGTGGCTGGGAAAGGTGTGTGGAAGTTGAATGTGAGTTTGCTGGAAGGAGGGGGGGTGAGAGAGGAGTATGAAAGACATTATGCAGAGTGGTGTGGGTGCAGGAGTGATTTCAGAAATGTGTGTGAATGGTGGGATTGGGTTAAATGGAGAACCAAGAGTTTTTTTAAAAAACTCGGGTACAAGTGTGCGGCTGCAAAGAGAGAAAGGTTTGTTTTTTTAAATGCAAGATTGAGTTTGTTGTATAAGTTGAGGGCGGGAGGGATGGATGGGAGTGAAGATTTAGTGAAAGTGAAAAAAGAAGTGAATGATTTTTTGTTAGAAAGAGGGAGGAGTATTGTGTATAGGGCCAAATTAGAGAATTTGGAGAAGAATGAGAAGTGTTCGCGGTTTTTCTTTAAGAAAGTTTTTGGGAAGAGACAGAGTATGAGTGTTTTGAATGGGATGGATGGAAATGAAGTTAGTGGCGCGGACTTGTGTGAGGAAGTGGCAAAGTTTTATGATGATTTGTATGCTGTGAAATGGAGGGATGAAGGTTTGGAGGGTGAGGTGTTGAGTGTTTTGGAAAATAGTTTGAATAGGATAGAAAGGGAAAGTTTGATGGGTGAGGTGACGGGTGAAGAAGTATGGAAGGTGGTGTGCAGTATGGCGCTGAATAAAACACCGGGGGAGGATGGTCTACCGGTGGAATTTTATCGTGTGATGTGGGAAGGATTTTGTGGATGTATGTAAGTATATGTGGGCGAATGCAGAGGTGGCAAATGGTATGCGTGCAGGGGTGGTTGTGTTATTGCCAAAAAAAGGTGATTTGAAAAATCTAAAAAATTTTAGGCCGATCACATTGCTGAATTGTGATTATAAGATTTATGCGAAACTTTTGGCTAACAGGATGCGTGGTGTGGTTGGGAGTGTGGTGGGTGAGGAGCAATGTTGTGCGGTACCTGGAAGACGAATACATGGAAGTTTGTGTATGTTGAGAGATTGTTTGTGGGACTGCATGAATCGTAAGAAAGGGGTGTATGTGTTGAGTTTGGATTTTGAGAAGGCGTATGATAGATTGGCGCATGGTTTTTTGTTTAGTGTGTTGGTGAAGATGGGTTTTCCTTCTGAGTTTGTTGAGAGAGTGAGAAGTTTGTATAAGAATATTTACAGTTGTGTGTTGTTGAATGGAAATGTGGGGAGGAGAGTAAATGTATTTTCGGGTGTTCGGCAGGGGTGTCCTTTGTCCCCTATCGTTTTTATTTGCGCAATTGAGCCTTTGTTATGTTTGTTAAGAAAAGATAAGGTGATTCGGGGTGTGCAAGTACCCGGGTGTGGGGGGAGAGAGTGGAAGATGAGTGGTTATATGGATGATGTGTGTGTGCTGTGTGATTCAGAGTGTTCGGTACGGCGTGTGAAGTTGTTGGTTTCTATTTTTTGTGGAGCATCTGCTTTTAAAGTGAATTGGGAGAAGAGTGAGTGTAAGAATTTTGGGGGAAGGAGTCTGAGCGATGATGTTGGAGTGAATGTGGTGAGTGGATCGATAAAGGTTTTGGGTGTGAAATTTTCAGAGAAATTGGATGGAGAGGAAAGCTGGGTGGATGTGAGAGAGAGAGTGGAGCGTAAGTTAAATTTTTGGAGTTTGAGGGATCTTACGTTTTTTGGTAAAATTTTAGTTATTAAGAGTGTTGTGTTACCTATTTTTTGTATGTTGCGATGGTGTTTCCACCAAGCCACATGTGTATTAGAAGATTAAATAGGGTTTTGTTTGTCTTTTTTTGGGGTTCATGTATGGAGCGTGCAAGGAGAGAGATTGTTATGAAGAGTTTGGATAAGGGGGGACTGGGTTTCCCAAATTTGAATGTTTTTTTCGGCGTGAATATTATGGTGTTTGTACTAGGTGTGATTAGGATGGATGGGAAGTATGCATGTATGTGCAGGTTTTTGTTTGGAAATTTCTTGTTTCGTTTGAAATGGCGTGAAAGAGATCTTAGGAGCCCAGTGGCTTTTGAGGTTCCTGTGTGGTATGTGTGGGTTTACAAATTTCTAGTGAAGTATGAACTTTGTGATGTGGATGTGAGATTGTTAGAAAAGAAGAAAGCTGTATATAAGATGATTGAGTGTAGAGAGATGGAATGTGACATTATTGTAGGACGAGCCCATAGGCTGTTCTTGCCAGATTTTAAAATGGTAAGAGGGGATGATGTGCAGAAAGTATGGAAGAAGGTACGTGTGAATGGTATGACAAATAGGCAGAGTGAGATTGTATGGCAGTCATTGCATGGGGTGTTGCCGGTGAGGGAGTTTCTGAAAAATCGGGGTTTAGTGAGGAGTGAGAGGTGTCCGAGGAGTGGATGTGGTGGGAGTGAGAGTGTGGTGCATTTGTTTTGGAATTGTCAGAATTCTAGAAGTGTGATTGCAGGTCTGGGTCGTTTGTGTAAGGAGCTGTGTGAGGTAAATCTGTTGTCTTTTGAGCTCTTTATGTTTGGATTGGGTATGTGTGGGGAGAAGGAGAGAGTATTGTGGTTGATGATGGCATGTATAAAAGAGGTTTTGTGGGATGTGAGGAATGTGTATGTGTTTAAAAGGAAGGATATTGAGGTTAAAAACTGTATAAAAATTATTTTGGGAAAATTGTATTTTTGCTTTGTGTGTGATCAGAGGAGGAGAGGGGAGGTGGATGCAGAGGGAATTTGGAAGACTAAAAAGTGGAAACATTTTGTTAATGTATCTTGAAGTTGTTTTTGGTTGTTAATTAAAACATTTTTTGTGTGTTTTCCAATGATGATGGGAATGGCGGTGGCACTAAGTGTGCGGCACGCTGTTTTGGGAGATGAGTTCCTTATAGTTTTGGTTACCTGACTGTGGAACTTCCCATCTGAGGGGAAAAAAAAAAAAAGCTGTCTGTGGATGGATACCATGCTTGGCATAGGTGGTTTTCCTGTATTGGATGTTTTCCTTTATTGGATGCTGCCCTTCCCGTGGTTGTTCCTTCCCGGGGAAAGGTCTGGCTATTCACTGCTTGCGTTGAGAAACATGTGATGGTGTCTCCGCAGCTATCCTACATGCGTTTGCATATTTCCCATAAGGGATGGGGGCAGTGTTCTGGATCACTGCATTGAGAAACACGTGATGGTGTCTCCGCGGTGTTGGATGTCCCCGAGGCCAATCATCTGTGCCTTTACAGCCTTTTACTAGGCACTGCTCCTAATAGCCAGATTCCTACTCCACACTGATGAGGGGCAAACACCCCGAAACAGCTGTCTGTGGATGGATACCATGCTTGGCATAGGTGGTTTTCCTGTATTGGATGTTTTCCTTTATTGGATGCTGCCCTTCCCGTGGTTGTTCCTTCCCGGGGAAAGGTCTGGCTATTCACTGCTTGCGTTGAGAAACACGTGATGGTGTCTCCGCAGCTATCCTACATGCGAAAGATATGGATCCTGACCTGCAATATACAATAACAGTAACCGTTAACAAAAATGCCAAATACACAACCAACCCTTTAGTGCCGAATATAAGACCGATAACGGCTTGAACTCCAGCGACCAATACATTTTATACCATCAGGCCCCAAACCTAGGCTATCAGCCTCCGACGCTGCCCCTATCCTGAAGGAATGCGATCCAAATTCGTCCCGCGAAAAACCCAAGGTCTTCAAACTTCTATGAAAAATTGCAATAAATTGAAAATGGGATAAGAAAAACCCCGTCCTGATGGCACAACAGTGGGCCAGAACGACCGGCCCATAAACTCCAATACTCCCGTAAACATTGTTCCGGGCACATCAATGATCCCGTAACTCTCCCCAAAACAACCCTTCTACCAACCCCCGTTTGATCTGTCTTGGAACGCCGGATCCAAAAAACAATGCCCCCTGTCCAAAAATCGACATCCTGAGCCAATAAACCACCCGCATTAACCCTGCTACGCGACACCAATTCCCCTACTCGTAACGCCCCGAAAAAGGCCAAGGAAAAAGCCAACCGAAACAAAACCGCTTCGAAATGAGAGCAGCACAAACCAACCAAAACACCACCCAAACGTTCAAGAACCTGAAACGATATCGGCCTGCGCCCATCAACCCTTCTAATATCCCTACGATAACCTTTTAATGCCTGCCGCACCAAAAAATCCTTTGTCACGTCCACAGATCCCTCTAGCTTAAAACCAAACGCTAACCCAGTCACAAACTTATTAACTTTGGAAACCGACCAACCTGCATCCGCTGCCCTACCAACCAAAAACAAAACCGCTAACACCCTGTCCTCCTCAGACTCCAAGCCCCCCCATTGTGACACTGAACTCCGCCAAACGTTCCAGGAAGCTTCATATGCCGCCCAGGTCTGACTCGTAACCGAGGCCCGGATCAACCTTCCCGCTCCTCCATAGGAATCCGCCACAAGTGCGAAGGGCATACCGCTCCTGTTGCATCCGCTTCTGGTGCCAGCTCCCGAAAACGCTCCCACTGTAGATGAGATAATGCATCCACTAACGAATTTTGAACGCCCGGAACATGCACCGCTGAAATCCAAGTATTGATCCTCAAACATCTTAAGACAAGTTCTCTCACCAACTTTATCACGGGTGGCGACGATGCCGATAGCGAATTAATCACAGACACCACACTCATGTTGTCGCAATGGAATCTAATCCTGCGATTTGCGAACGCGTCCTCCCAAATGAACACTGCCACCACAATGGGAAACAACTCCAACAAAGAAAGATTCTTTGTGAAACCAACCGCGTGCCAGAAATCCGGCCAAGCTCCAACACTCCAATGACCTGCGCAATAGGCCCCATATCCTACACTGCCTGCTGCGTCCGTGTAAATTTTGCTGTCAAAATTGTTAACCACCTGCTGCTGCTTCAAAGAGCGACCGTTATAGTGCATCAAGAAATTATGCCATACCAACAAGTCGTCCTTGTGTTCCTGCCCAAGTCGAATGAAATGATGTGGAGACCGCACTCCCGCCGTCGCCCTGGACAACCTCCGGCAAAATATACGTCCCATGGGCATAATCCTACACGCAAAGTTCAGCCGACCGAGCAAAGACTGCAACTCTTTCAATGTAATCTTCTTGAGCCTAACCACGCGACCCACCTCCTGCTTCAGAGACAACAATTTATCATCTGGCAACCGGCATTGCATGTTTTCCGAGTCTATCAAGATCCCAAGAAAACTCAACACCGTACAAGGGCCCTCGGTTTTTTCCCTAGCAAGGGGAACACCAAAATGATCCGCCACCCACTCCATAGCAGCCAAAAAATTCCTGCACACATTCGAATCAGGAGGACCTATGAACAAAAAATCATCCACATAATGAATGACAGATGGAACACCAGCCACATCTCTAACAACCCATTCTAGAAAGGTGCTAAACGTCTCAAACAAAGAACACGAAATGGCACAACCCATCGGTAGACATCTGTCCACATAATAACCATCATTCCAAAACATCCCCAACAACGGGATACTGTCTGGATGAATCGGAAGCAAACGAAAAGCAGACTCCACGTCCGTCTTTGCCAACAAAGCACCTGGCCCATAACAACGCACCCATTGAACCGCCATATCGAAGGATGTATAAACAACTGAACACAACTCCTGCGCAATGCCATCATTCACAGACAACCCCTTCGGGTATGACAAGTGATGAATTAGACGAAATTTATTCGGCTCTTTTTTGGGGACCACCCCCAACAGGGAAATGATCATCCCTTCAATCGGTAAAGAAGGAAACGGCCCAGCCATCCTCCCTAACTCCACCTCCTTTCTCAACTTGTCACTCACCACGGCTGCATGAACCACAGCCGACCTCAAATTCTTAATCGCAAACGGGACAACATGTTCCGGAGGAGGGATACGAAAAACCTACGCAAAACCCTGAGTAATAACACTGGCCTTCTCCCGATCCAGATACCTACTTAGAAAGGGGGCCATCTTTTCCAACCTCACCGGAGTCACCCCCTTGACCGGCCCCCACTGCCGGCTTGCCTCTTGCTTTCTTGAAGCATTTGGAAGCCCCATGCGAACCTCCGTTACAATGGAAACACACATGTTTAAATTTGCAGGTGTTACCGAATTTACACTGGCCCTCATTGAATTGCCAGCATGTTCCCGTTTTTTCTTTTGAACTTTGTCCCCCTTGACCACTGCTGCTATGTCCCTCCTGCTGGCCGGCACTACTTCCGCTCCCATGAAAGGACTGCCCGTACCTGCTTGGAGCCATCACTTTTAACCAGAGCCCTATATATTTTTGATCCCAACGTATCTTGTTGTGAATTTGCTTTTTGCTCCCTCTAGTGGTTACTAGTTTTTTGACTCTGGTTTTTCTGTCATTCCTTTTATCCGCACCTGGGTCGTTAGTTAGGGGTGTTGCTATATAAGCTCCCTGGACCTTCAGTTCAATGCCTGGCAACGTAGTTATCAGAGCTAGTCTGCTGTGCTCTTGTCTACTGATCCTGGTTCCAGTTATTTCAGCTAAGTCTGCCTTTTGCTTTTTGCTATTTGTTTTGGTTTTGCATTTTTGTCCAGCTTGTTCCAAATCTATATCCTGACCTTTGCTGGAAGCTCTAGGGGGCTGGTGTCCTCCCCCCGGACCGTTAGACGGTTCGGGGGTTCTTGAATTTCCAGTGTGGATTTTGATAGGGTTTTTGTTGACCATATAAGTTACCTTTCTTTATTCTGCTATCAGTAAGCGGGCCTCTCTGTGCTAAACCTGGTTCATTTCTGTGTTTGTCATTTCCTCTTACCTCACCGTCATTATTTGTGGGGGGCTTCTATCCAGCTTTGGGGTCCCCTTCTCTGGAGGCAAGAAAGGTCTTTGTTTTCCTCTACTAGGGGTAGCTAGATTCTCCGGCTGGCGCGTGTCATCTAGAATCAACGTAGGAATGATCCCCGGCTACTTCTAGTGTTGGCGTTAGGAGTAGATATATGGTCAACCCAGTTACCACTGCTCTATGAGCTGGATTTTTGTATTCTGCAGACTTCCACGTTCCTCTGAGACCCTCGCCATTGGGGTCATAACAGTTTGCCAGGCCAGTATTAAATGTTTAATGCATTGCAGAAGAGGGATTATAAGAAAGAAGATTCTGAGTTTTTTTTTTTTTTTTTTTTCTTCTTCCCCTTTACCTCAGAGTGGCTATGCTTGCTGCAGACATGAATGTCCAGACCTTGATTACAAGTGTGGACCAGCTGGCTACTCGTGTGCAGGGCATACAAGACTATGTTATCAGAAATCCTAGGTCAGAACCTAAAATACCGATTCCTGAACTGTTTTCCGGAGACAGGTTTAAGTTTAGGAATTTCGTGAATAATTGTAAATTGTTTTTGTCCCTGAGACCCTGTTCATCTGGAGATTCTGCTCAGCAAGTAAAAATTGTTATTTCGTTCTTACGGGGCGACCCTCAGGATTGGGCTTTTTCGCTGGCGCCAGGAGATCCGGCATTGGCTGATCTTGATGCGTTTTTTCTGGCGCTCGGTTTACTTTATGAGGAACCCAATCTTGAGATTCAGGCAGAAAAGGCCTTGCTGGCTATGTCTCAGGGGCAGGACGAGGCTGAAGTGTATTGCCAAAAATTTCGGAAATGGTCCGTGCTGACACATTGGAACGAGTGTGCACTGGCCGCTAATTTTAGAAATGGCCTTTCTGAAGCCATTAAGAATGTTATGGTGAGTTTTCCCATTCCCACAGGTCTGAATGATACTATGGCACTGGCTATTCAAATTGACCGGCGGTTGCGGGAGCGCAAAACCGCAAATTCCCTCATGGTGTTGTCTGAACAGACACCTAATTCGGTGCAATGTGATAGAAAAACCGCAAATTCCCTCATGGTGTTGTCTGAACAGACACCTGATTTAATGCAATGTGATAGAATCCTGACTAGAAATGAGCGGAAAATTCATAGACGCCGGAATGGCTTGTGCTACTACTGTGGTGATTCTACACATGTTATCTCAGCATGCTCTAAACGTATAGCTAAGGTTGTTAGTCCTGTCACCGTTGGTAATTTGCAACCTAAATTTATTCTGTCTGTAACTTTGATTTGCTCACTGTCATCTTATCCTGTCATGGCGTTTGTAGATTCAGGTGCTGCCCTGAGTCTCATGGATCTCTCATTTGCTAAGCGCTGTGGTTTTACTCTTGAACCATTAGAAAATCCTATTCCTCTTAGGGGTATTGATGCTACACCATTGGCAGCAAATAAACCGCAGTATTGGACTCAGGTTACCATGTGCATGACTCCTGAACACCGCGAGGTGATACGTTTCCTGGTTTTACATAAAATGCATGATTTGGTTGTTTTAGGGCTGCCATGGTTACAGACCCATAATCCAGTCCTGGACTGGAAGGCTATGTCAGTCTCAAGTTGGGGCTGTCGTGGTATTCATGGGGATTCCCTGCCTGTGTCTATTGCTTCTTCTACGCCTTCGGAAGTTCCAGAGTATTTGTCTGATTATCAGGATGTCTTCAGTGAGTCTGAGTCCAGTGCACTGCCTCCTCATAGGGACTGTGACTGTGCTATAGATTTGATCCCAGGCAGTAAATTTCCTAAGGGAAGACTGTTTAATCTGTCGGTACCTGAACATACCGCTATGCGTTCATATATCAAGGAGTCTCTGGAGAAAGGACATATTCGTCCGTCTTCTTCCCCTCTTGGTGCGGGATTCTTTTTTGTGGCAAAAAAGGACGGATCTTTGAGACCTTGTATTGATTATCGGCTTTTAAATAAGATCACTATCAAATTTCAGTATCCTTTACCGCTGTTGTCTGACTTGTTTGCCCGGATTAAGGGTGCCAAGTGGTTCACCAAGATAGACCTTCGTGGTGCGTACAACCTTGTGCGCATTAAGCAAGGTGATGAATGGAAAACCGCATTCAATACGCCCGAAGGTCATTTTGAGTACTTGGTGATGCCTTTTGGGCTCTCCAATGCGCCTTCAGTTTTTCAGTCCTTTATGCATGACATTTTCCGGAAGTATCTGGATAAATTTTTGATTGTTTATCTGGATGATATTTTGGTTTTTTCTGATAATTGGGATTCGCATGTGGAGCAGGTCAGGTTGGTCTTTAAAATTTTGCGTGAAAATTCTTTGTTTGTCAAGGGCTCAAAGTGTCTCTTTGGTGTACAGAAGGTTCCCTTTTTGGGGTTCATTTTTTCCCCTTCTGCTGTGGAGATGGACCCAGTCAAGGTCCGAGCTATTCTTGATTGGACTCAGCCCTCGTCAGTTAAGAGTCTTCAGAAGTTCTTGGGCTTCGCTAACTTCTACCGTCGTTTTATTGCTAATTTTTCTAGCATTGTGAAACCTTTGACGGATATGACCAAGAAGGGCTCCGATGTAGCTAACTGGGCTCCTGCTGCCGTGGAGGCTTTCCAGGAGTTGAAACGCCGGTTTACTTCGGCGCCTGTTTTGTGCCAGCCTGACGTCTCACTTCCCTTTCAGGTTGAGGTGGATGCTTCGGAGATTGGGGCAGGGGCCGTTTTGTCGCAGAGAGGCCCTGGTTGCTCTGTTATGAAACCTTGTGCCTTTTTCTCTAGGAAGTTTTCGCCTGCCGAGCGAAATTATGATGTGGGCAATCGGGAGTTGTTGGCCATGAAATGGGCATTTGAGGAGTGGCGTCATTGGCTCGAGGGTGCTAAGCATCGTGTGGTGGTCTTGACTGATCACAAAAATCTGATGTATCTCGAGTCTGCTAAACGCCTTAATCCGAGACAGGCCCGCTGGTCATTGTTTTTCTCCCGCTTTGATTTTGTTGTCTCGTATTTACCAGGTTCAAAGAATGTGAAGGCCGATGCTCTTTCTAGGAGCTTTGTGCCTGATGCTCCTGGTGTCGCTGATCCTGTTGGTATTCTTAAAGATGGAGTTATCTTGTCAGCTATTTCTCCGGATCTGCGACGTGTGTTGCAGAGATTTCAGGCTGATAGGCCTGAGTCTTGTCCACCTGACAGACTGTTTGTCCCGGATAAGTGGACCAGCAGAGTCATTTCCGAGGTTCATTCCTCGGTGTTGGCAGGTCACCCGGGAATTTTTGGCACCAGAGATCTGGTGGCCAGGTCCTTTTGGTGGCCTTCCTTGTCAAGGGATGTGCGGTCATTTGTGCAGTCCTGTGGGACTTGTGCTCGAGCTAAGCCTTGCTGTTCTCGTGCCAGCGGTTTGCTCTTGCCCTTGCCTGTCCCGAAGAGACCTTGGACACATATCTCCATGGATTTCATTTCTGATCTTCCGCTATCTCAGGGCATGTCCGTTATCTGGGTGATATGTGATCGCTTCTCCAAGATGGTCCATTTGGTTCCTTTGCCTAAGCTGCCTTCCTCTTCCGATCTGGTTCCTGTGTTTTTCCAGAACGTGGTTCGTTTGCACGGCATCCCTGAGAATATTGTGTCAGACAGAGGATCCCAGTTCGTTTCCAGGTTCTGGCGATCCTTTTGTAGTAGGATGGGCATTGATTTGTCGTTTTCGTCTGCTTTCCATCCTCAGACTAATGGACAGACGGAGCGAACCAATCAGACTTTGGAGGCTTATTTGAGGTGTTTTGTCTCTGCTGATCAGGACGATTGGGTGACATTCTTGCCGTTGGCTGAGTTTGCCCTTAATAATCGGGCTAGTTCCGCCACCTTGGTTTCGCCTTTTTTCTGCAACTCTGGTTTCCATCCTCGCTTTTCTTCGGGTCATGTGGAGCCTTCTGACTGTCCTGGGGTGGATTCTGTGGTGGATAGGTTGCAGCAGATCTGGAATCATGTGGTGGACAACTTGAAGTTGTCACAGGAGAAGGCTCAGCGCTTTGCCAACCGCCGCCGCGGTGTGGGTCCCCGACTACGCGTTGGGGATTTGGTATGGCTTTCTTCCCGCTTTGTACCTATGAAGGTCTCCTCTCCCAAATTTAAACCTCGTTTTATTGGGCCTTACAAGATATTGGAAATCCTTAATCCTGTATCTTTTCGTCTGGATCTTCCTGTGTCGTTTGCTATTCACAATGTATTTCATAGGTCCTTGTTGCGGCGGTACATTGTGCCTGTAGTTCCTTCTGCTGAGCCTCCTGCTCCGGTGTTGGTTGAGGGCGAGTTGGAGTACGTGGTGGAGAAGATCTTGGATTCTCGCCTCTCCAGGCGGAGGCTTCAGTACCTGGTCAAGTGGAAGGGCTATGGTCAGGAGGATAATTCCTGGGTGGTCGCCTCTGATGTTCATGCGGCCGATTTAGTTCGTGCCTTTCATGCCGCTCATCCTGATCGCCCTGGTGGTCGTGGTGAGGGTTCGGTGACCCCTCACTAAGGGGGGGGTACTGTTGTGAATTTGCTTTTTGCTCCCTCTAGTGGTTACTAGTTTTTTGACTCTGGTTTTTCTGTCATTCCTTTTATCCGCACCTGGGTCGTTAGTTAGGGGTGTTGCTATATA
The DNA here is from genome assembly GCF_051348905.1 of Ranitomeya variabilis. Classification (NCBI taxonomy): domain Eukaryota; kingdom Metazoa; phylum Chordata; class Amphibia; order Anura; family Dendrobatidae; genus Ranitomeya; species Ranitomeya variabilis. Next base: position 248,681,604 of record NC_135236.1, read on the forward strand.
AGCTCCCTGGACCTTCAGTTCAATGCCTGGCAACGTAGTTATCAGAGCTAGTCTGCTGTGCTCTTGTCTACTGATCCTGGTTCCAGTTATTTCAGCTAAGTCTGCCTTTTGCTTTTTGCTATTTGTTTTGGTTTTGCATTTTTGTCCAGCTTGTTCCAAATCTATATCCTGACCTTTGCTGGAAGCTCTAGGGGGCTGGTGTCCTCCCCCCGGACCGTTAGACGGTTCGGGGGTTCTTGAATTTCCAGTGTGGATTTTGATAGGGTTTTTGTTGACCATATAAGTTACCTTTCTTTATTCTGCTATCAGTAAGCGGGCCTCTCTGTGCTAAACCTGGTTCATTTCTGTGTTTGTCATTTCCTCTTACCTCACCGTCATTATTTGTGGGGGGCTTCTATCCAGCTTTGGGGTCCCCTTCTCTGGAGGCAAGAAAGGTCTTTGTTTTCCTCTACTAGGGGTAGCTAGATTCTCCGGCTGGCGCGTGTCATCTAGAATCAACGTAGGAATGATCCCCGGCTACTTCTAGTGTTGGCGTTAGGAGTAGATATATGGTCAACCCAGTTACCACTGCTCTATGAGCTGGATTTTTGTATTCTGCAGACTTCCACGTTCCTCTGAGACCCTCGCCATTGGGGTCATAACAGTATCTCAGGCCTAACCGCCTTCCTCTGCCTGAACTGTTCATCATAGCGCAACCACGCCTGTCCACCATATGTACGCTGCGCTTCCCCAATCGCAACCAGATAACAAAATAAACCAGAACAATTCTCAGGGGCCTTCTCACCTATTACACTCGCTAGTATCGCAAACGCCTGCAACCAGTTAACAAACATCTGCGGTATAAGTCGCCACCTCCTCTTCTCCTCTTCCTCCTTCTTACTATCATCCTTTTTCCCTTTATCGAGATTAAACTTTTCTAACGGAAGCAAGGAAAATATCTCCACATAATCATCGCGCCAGATCTTCTCCTTAACCTCCTTCTTCAAATGAGCCCCCAACGGCCCCTCAAAACAGACGTAAACCTCACCTTTGCTCTATCATCCAACTTCACCGTGTCCCCTTTATTCTTCTCCGTTTGCACGGATACGGACACACCCGACACCGATGGCGACTGTTCGCCCACTAATAAACTCCCTGACTCAATTATGGACGGCCCCAAAGCCCCAGCCCCAGGGAGCCATGCCCTGGCCGGTAAAACCGCAGCCTCTCTCGCTGCCCCGCTCTGCAAACTACTCAAAAGTTGTGACACACTTGCCAATACATCCCGCAGCGTGGGCTCCGGCAACCCACTGCTACCCCCAACATCAGACGCCCGCCCCCCCGTCACCTGATCCCCCCTAACCTCCCCACCAAAAGCCCCTCTGGGCGACAAACTAGTAATAGAATGATACTCACCGAGCTGCACAGGTGTTGTGTCCCTGCCAGCCGTGCGTCCTGCATCCCGCCGATCATCCCCAACGTCCGGTTCACCATCAGAAAACGATTCTTCTGCACCATCGTGCTGCTCCCGGCCCGCGCCCCTGGCCTCCACGTCACCAGGGGGGACCGGAGCGTCAGCTGCACATCGCTCGACCGACCTTCTCCCAGACCTGGACCGTAGTTGCTCTGAAGGCCTCTGCTCCCTCTCTGGCACCCGACCACTCCTCCTGCCAGGCAGTGGAGCCCCACTGCCCGCCGCTCTTCCTGTCCAAAGCTCGTCTGCCGCTGTCCTCAGCTCAGATGCCGCTTGCTCTGCGGTGTCCGCCGCCTGCCGACGTCCTGCGCGCCCACTGTAAGGTCCTGCTCCTGCCGTCACACGCCCACCGCTCGCCGCATCTTCCTCCATACCGCCGGAGACTGCCACATCAGAAGCGCTCCCATCTGCCCTGGCCGCCATGACGTTCCTCCTGGGCTCCGGTCTTGCCACCGCTGCTCTTCCGCTCCTCTGTGCCATGGACCGCACTGCTGGAGCCCTCACTTCCGGCGCAGCTCTTCCTCGCTGCGCTCCACTCCTTGTAGCAGCGCCAGCCGGCCGGCAAGGAGGATTCCTGCCGGAGGGGGCACAGCGGGGGGACGCCACACCGCTACACCCAGCCTCCGCAGGGTCCCCGGAGGGGCTCCTAAGCCTGCGCCGACCGCGCGCACTCACCTCTGGTGAGAGTCGTTGTGGGGGCCTCGTGCGCCGGCCTCTCCTGCTGCTGGACTCCTGTGCTCCTGCTGTACTGAGCAGTAGGGTTGAGCGAAACGGGTCGATCATTTTCAAAAGTCGCCGACTTTTGGCTAAGTCGGCGTCTCATGAAACCCGATCCGACCCCTGTGCTTGTCGGCCATGCGGTACGCGACTTTCGCGCCAAAGTCGCGTTTCAATGACGCGAAAAGCGCCATTTCTCAGCCAATGAAGGTGAACGCAGAGTGTGGGCAGCGTGATGACATAGGTCCTGGTCCCCACCATCTTAGAGAAGGGCATTGCAGTGATTGGCTTGCTGTCTGCGGCGTCACAGGGGCTATAAAGGGGCGTTCCCGCCGACCGCCATCTTACTGCTGCTGATCTGAGCTTAGGGACAGGTTGCTGCCGCTTCGTCAGAAGCAGGGAGAGCGTTAGGCAGGGTCCACTAACCACCAAACCGCTTGTGCTGCAGCGATTTCCACTGTCCAACACCACCTTCGGTGTGCAGGGACTGTGGAAGCTATTTTTTTTTTTTTTTCCCCTCAGCGCTGTAGCTCATTGGGCTGCCCTAGAAGGCTCCGTGATAGCTGTATTGCTGTGTGTACGCCACTGTGGAAACCAACTGCTTTTTTCAAAGCACATATCCTCTTGTTCCTTCCTTTCTGCACAGCTATCTTTTTTGTTTGTCCACACTTTTTATTTAATTTGTGCATCAGTCCACTCCTATTGCTGCCTGCCATACCTGGCTTACATTACTGCAGGGAGATAGTAATTGTAGGACAGTTTTTTTTTTGTTTTGTTTTTTTTGTGGGAGATTAAGATTGGCATTTCTGCTACAGTGCCATCCCTGTGTGTGCCATCTCTCACTGAGTGGGCCATAGAAAGCCTATTTATTTTTTCCGTGATTTGTGTTCTAAAATCTACCTCAACACAAAAACACTACATCAATCAGTGGGAGAAAAATATTGGCCTCAGTCAGGGCTTGTGTGCCACTGCTGTGTGTGCTATCTCTCATTCAGTGGGCTATAGCAAGCCTATTTTTTTTTTTTTTTTTTTAATATTATTTGGTTTCTAAAGTCTCCCTGAAAAAAAAAAAAAACCTAAAAAAACAGTGGGAGAGTAATATTGCCCTTTCAGCTTGTGTGCCAGTCTTGACTCCTGGGTGTGCCACCTCTCTCCCTCTCATTCAGTGGGCCATAGAAAGCCTATTTATTTTTTTTTTTAAATATTATTGGGTTTCTAAAGTCTCCCTTAAAAAACAAAAAATACATAAAAAAACAGTGGGAGAGTAATATTGCCCTTTCAGCTTGTGTGCCAGTCTTGACTCCTGGGTGTGCCACCTCTCTCCCTTTCATTCAGTGGGCCATAGAAAGCCTATTTATTTTTTCCGTGATTTGTGTTCTAAATTCTACCTCAACACAAAAACACTACATCAATCAGTGGGAGAAAAATATTGGCCTCAGTCAGGGCTTGTGTGCCACTGCTGTGTGTGCTATCTCTCATTCAGTGGGCTATAGCAAGCCTATTTTTTTTTTTTTTTTTTAATATTATTTGGTTTCTAAAGTCTCCCTGAAAAAAAAACAAAAACCTAAAAAAACAGTGGGAGAGTAATATTGCCCTTTCAGCTTGTGTGCCAGTCTTGACTCCTGGGTGTGCCACCTCTCTCCCTTTCATTCAGTGGGCCATAGAAAGCCTATTTATTTTATTTTTTTAAATATTATTGGGTTTCTAAAGTCTCCCTTAAAAAACAAAAAATACATAAAAAAACAGTGGGAGAGTAATATTGCCCTTTCAGCTTGTGTGCCAGTCTTGACTCCTGGGTGTGCCACCTCTCTCTCTCATTCAGTGGGCCATAGAAAGGCTATTTTTTTTTTGGTTTTTTTAATATTATTTGGTTTCTAAAGTCTCCCTGAAAAAAAAAAAAAAACATACAAAAAACAGTGGGAGAGTAATATTGCCCTTTCAGCTTGTGTGCCAGTCTTGACTCCTGGGTGTGCCACCTCTCTCCCTTTCATTCAGTGGGCCATAGAAAGCCTATTTATTTTTTCCGTGATTTGTGTTCTAAATTCTACCTCAACACAAAAACACTACATCAATCAGTGGGAGAAAAATATTGGCCTCAGTCAGGGCTTGTGTGCCACTGCTGTGTGTGCTATCTCTCATTCAGTGGGCTATAGCAAGCCTATTTTTTTTTTTTTTTTTTAATATTATTTGGTTTCTAAAGTCTCCCTGAAAAAAAAACAAAAACCTAAAAAAACAGTGGGAGAGTAATATTGCCCTTTCAGCTTGTGTGCCAGTCTTGACTCCTGGGTGTGCCACCTCTCTCCCTTTCATTCAGTGGGCCATAGAAAGCCTATTTATTTTATTTTTTTAAATATTATTGGGTTTCTAAAGTCTCCCTTAAAAAACAAAAAATACATAAAAAAACAGTGGGAGAGTAATATTGCCCTTTCAGCTTGTGTGCCAGTCTTGACTCCTGGGTGTGCCACCTCTCTCTCTCATTCAGTGGGCCATAGAAAGGCTATTTTTTTTTTGGTTTTTTTAATATTATTTGGTTTCTAAAGTCTCCCTGAAAAAAAAAAAAAAACATACAAAAAACAGTGGGAGAGTAATATTGCCCTTTCAGCTTGTGTGCCAGTCTTGACTCCTGGGTGTGCCACCTCTCTCCCTTTCATTCAGTGGGCCATAGAAAGCCTATTTATTTTTTCCGTGATTTGTGTTCTAAATTCTACCTCAACACAAAAACACTACATCAATCAGTGGGAGAAAAATATTGGCCTCAGTCAGGGCTTGTGTGCCACTGCTGTGTGTGCTATCTCTCATTCAGTGGGCTATAGAAAGCCTATTTATTATTTTTTTTTTTTTTTAATATTATTTGGTTTCTAAAGTCTCCCTGAAAAAAAAAACAAAACCTAAAAAAACAGTGGGAGAGTAATATTGCCCTTTCAGCTTGTGTGCCAGTCTTGACTCCTGGGTGTGCCACCTCTCTCCCTCTCATTCAGTGGGCCATAGAAAGCCTATTTATTTTTTTTTTTAAATATTATTGGGTTTCTAAAGTCTCCCTTAAAAAACAAAAAATACATAAAAAAACAGTGGGAGAGTAATATTGCCCTTTCAGCTTGTGTGCCAGTCTTGACTCCTGGGTGTGCCACCTCTCTCTCTCATTCAGTGGGCCATAGAAAGGCTATTTTTTTTTTGGTTTTTTTAATATTATTTGGTTTCTAAAGTCTCCCTGAAAAAAAAAAAAAAAATACAAAAAACAGTGGGAGAGTAATATTGCCCTTTCAGCTTGTGTGCCAGTCTTGACTCCTGGGTGTGCCACCTCTCTCATTCAGTGGGCCATAGAAAGCTTTTTTTTTTTTTTTCCTTGATTTGTGTTCTAAAATCTACCTCAACACAAAAACACTACATCAATCAGTGGGAGAAAAATATTGGCCTCAGTCAGGGCTTGTGTGCCACTGCTGTGTGTGCTATCTCTCATTCAGTGGGCTATAGAAAGCCTATTTATTTATTTATTTTTTTTCTTATTATTTGGTTTCTAAAGTCTCCCTGAAAAAAAAAAATAAATAAATTAGGTGGGAGATTAATATTGACATTAGTGCTTGAGTGACAGTCCTGCGTGTGTGTCATCTCTGTGATTTTGTGCCACAGAAAACAGAGTGTGTAACATTGTGCCTGATTTTCCTTGTGGTCTCACCAACCTGTTAAGGGATATTGAAATCATACTGAAGTTATAGCTCACCGTGTAAGTTGTTTGACAGCAACAAATAAAGTTACTTTGGTTAAGATTTTAAAACAATGAGGAAGTCTGGTGCAAGAGGTCGTCGTGGGCGTTCATTGTCAGCTGGTAATGATGGTAGTGGTAGTGGAGCATCAGGTGGTCGTGGGGATAAAAATATTCCACCTAAGTCTGGAGCTGTGGAGCCAGTTTCGTCGTCAGGCTACACAAGGCCTCGAACGCTCTCTTTTCTGGGAGTAGGAAAACCGCTTTTAAAGGCGGAGCAGCAACAGCAAGTTTTGGCTTACATTGCAGACTCAGCCTCTAGCTCTTTTGCCTCCTCTTCCGAAACTGGTAAATGTAAAAGCAGCGCGTCGCTTGTGGATGTTCACGGTCAGGGACAAGTCGCTTCCTTGTCCTCCTCAGCAAAAACTACAACAAGAGAGAAGGATGCAGCAGGCGACACAACGGGTCACTCCATGGAGCTCTTTACACATACCGTCCCTGGCTTAGAAAGTGAAACATTTAACAGGCCATGCCCATTACAAGTATATTCTGACATGGAGTGCACTGATGCACAGCCACAGCCAGAGTACTATGCTGCTCCTTTGACTCAGACCACCACATTGCCCTCTCAGGGTACAGATCCACAATCAGACCCTGATGAGACTATGTTGCCCCGCCACGAACGCTATACCACCGACCGACACAGTGACACAGACGAAGTTGCACACGAGCTCGAAGAGGAGGTAATAGATGACCCAGTTATTGACCCCGATTGGCAGCCATTGGGGGAACAGGGTGCAGGCGGCAGTAGTTCAGAAGCGGAGGTGGAGGAGGGGCCGCAGCAGGCATCAACATCGCAACAGGTTCCATCTGCCGGGCCCGTATCTGGCCCAAAACGCGTGTCAAAGCCAAAACCTGTTGGAGCACAGCGTTGCCATCCGGTTAAAGCTCAGTCTGCAATCCCTGAAAAGGGATCCGAGTCTAGGAAGAGTGCAGTCTGGCATTTTTTTAAACAACATCCAACTGATCAGCGCAAAGTCATCTGTCAAAAATGTTCAACTAGCTTAAGCAGAGGTCAGAATCTGAAAAGTCTAAATACTAGTTGCATGCATAGACACTTAACTACCATGCATTTTCAAGCCTGGACTAACTACCAAACGTCCCTCAAGGTTGTAGCACCCTCGGCCAATGAAGCTAGTCAGCAACGCAACATCCCTTCCGTCACTGTAAGGCCACCATTTTCCGCACCACCGGCAGTATCTGTGCAGGTTTCTTTGCCAGCCAAAAGCAGTCAGGGTCAGGGAATCACCAGTTTTGTAGGAGGAAATATTGCATCTAGGGCACCGGCGGAAACAATACCGTCTCCAACCGTCTCTCAGTCTGCCATGTACACCGGCACACCCGAAAGTTCCACGATCTCCAGCTCTCCAGTCCAGCTCACCCTACATGAGACTCTGGTTAGAAAAAGGAAGTACTTATCCTCGCATCCGCGTACACAGGGTTTTAACGCCCACATAGCTAGACTAATCTCGTTAGAGATGATGCCCTACCGGTTAGTTGAAAGCGAAGCTTTCAAAGCCCTGATGGAGTACGCTGAACCACGATACGAGCTACCCAGTCGACACTTTTTTTCCAGAAAAGCCATCCCAGCCCTGCACCAGCATGTTAAACAGCGCATCGTCCATGCACTCAGGCAATCTGTGAGTACAAAGGTGCACCTGACTACAGATGCATGGACCAGTAGGCATGGCCAGGGACGTTATGTGTCCATCACGGCACACTGGGTGAATGTGGTGGATGCAGGGTCCACAGGCGACATCAATTTAGGGACAGTTGTGCCTAGCCCACGGTCTAGGAAACAGTTGGCTGTAGGCGTTCGCACCCCCTCCTCCTCCTCCTCCTCGTCCTCCTGCAGAAGCTACAGCTCTTCCACAGAACGCAGTCTGCCAACCACTCCATCGGCAGATGACACTGTTGCACACCAGTTGTCCCATTATGGGCCAGCTACTGCCAAGCGTCAGCAGGCTGTATTGGCTATGAAGTGCTTGGGCGACAACAGACACACCGTGGAAGTTCTGTCCGAGTTCTTGCAACAAGAAACACAGTCGTGGCTGGGCACAGTAGATCTTGAGGCAGGCAAGGTAGTGAGTGATAACGGAAGGAATTTCATGGCTGCCATCTCCCCTTCCCAACTGAAACACATTCCTTGCCTGGCTCACACCTTAAACCTGGTGGTACAGTGCTTATTGAAAACTTATCCTGGGTTCTCCGACCTGCTCCTCAAAGTGCGTGCACTTTGCTCACATATCCGACGTTCGCCTGTACACGCCAGCCGTATGCAGACCTATCAGCGGTCTTTGAACCTTCCCCAGCATCGCCTAATCATAGACGTTGCAACAAGGTGGAACTCAACACTGCACATGCTTCAGAGACTGTGCGAACAGAGGCGTGCTGTTATTTATTTGTGGGAGGATACACATACACGGGCAGGCAGTAGGATGGCAGACATGGAGTTGTCAGGTGTGCAGTGGTCTAAGATACAAGACATGTGTCAAGTCCTTCAGTGTTTTGAGGAATGCACACGGCTGGTTAGTGCAGACAACGCCGTAATAAGCATGAGCATCCCCCTAATGCGTCTGCTGATGCAAAGTTTGACGCACATAAAGGAGCAGGCGTCTGCACCAGAGGAAGAGGAAAGCCTTGATGACAGTCAGCCATTGTCTGGTCAGGGCAGTGTACAGGACGAGGTAGCGGGCGAAGAGGAGGTGGAGGACGAGGAGGATGATGGGGATGAGTATATTTTTAATGCCGAACCTTTCCCGGGGGCACAGGAAATTGGTTGCGTGTCACGGCCGGGTTCTGGTTTTTTGAGGGACACAAGTGACGTAGATTTGCCTGCAACTGCCCCTCAACCAATCACAACCGGAGATTTGACAACTGGAACTTTGGCCCACATGGCGGATTATGCCTTACGTATCCTAAAAAGGGACACACGCATTACGAAAATGATGAACGATGACGATTACTGGTTGGCCTGCCTCCTTGATCCACGCTATAAAGGCAAATTGCAAAATATTATGCCACATGAGAACTTGGAACTAATATTAGCAACCAAACAATCAACTCTTGTTGACCGTTTGCTTCAGGCATTCCCAGCACACAGCGCACGTGATCGTTCTCACACGAGCTCCAGGGGGCAGCAGACTAGGAGTGTTAGGGGTGCACACATCAGAAGTGGCGTTGGACAGAGGGGTTTTCTGACCAGGTTGTGGAGTGATTTTGCTATGACTGCAGACAGGACAGGTACTGCTGCATCAATTGAAAGTGACAGGAGACAACATTTGTCCAGTATGGTTACTAACTATTTTTCATCCCTTATCGATGTTCTCCCTCAACCGTCATTCCCATTTGATTACTGGGCCTCCAAATTAGACACCTGGCCAGAATTGGCAGAATATGCATTGCAGGAGCTTGCTTGCCCGGCAGCAAGTGTCCTATCAGAAAGAGTATTCAGTGCTGCAGGTTCAATATTAACCGAAAAAAGGACTCGTCTGGCTACCCAAAATGTTGACGATCTAACATTCATTAAAATGAACCACAACTGGATTTCGAAATCTTTTGCCCCACCTTGCCCGGCCGACACCTAGCTTTCCTATGAAAAGCTCTTGCCTGTGAATTACTTTTCTAATGTCTAATTTGCTGCAGCTGATTGTACAGCATACGACATGTTTACACCTCCCTAAATGGCAAAACTCCCCACACGGGGCCGTGGTATCGCGACTTGGCGCAAGCACCCGTGAGACTGCTGTTTGTCTGAAGAGGTGGGTGTGCTCGCTTTTGGTTGACGGCATTGCTACTGGGTCCCTCATAGTACAATGTAGTGTCTCTGGCGGTGGTGGTGCGCACCCAACGTCAGACACACCGTTGTAACATGAGGGGCCCTGGGGCGGTCCCGCCGGCCTCAAGAGAGTTCCCCCCTACCCCAGCTCAAAATGTGCTCTACCACGTCCAAAATTATGTCGCACAGCTCCACCAATCTTTAGTCTATTCGCTGACATCATTCAATGTCTGGCACTGACAATACAAATTTGTAGACATCTATGATGCAACTTAAAGTAGTCTGTGTCTGTGTCCTATATTGGCACCATTAAATAGTTACTGCCAAATTACTATGTCAGAAACTCAGTAGATGAGCCCACCCCTGTACCTAAGTATGCCACCTTTTTTTTTGTTGTGGTTGTTTTGCGAGACATTAACATCTATTTATATTTTGGGAGTACTGGGACAGACACTCCTTGCACTACTCCTCCACTCACCACCAAGCTGCCTGTGTATCCATGTAACCGCTGTAAAGCTGCCATAAGCCTATTGTTTGTTATTTTAGGCCTTTGATAGCCTGTCTGCGGTCCCTACTTTAAATACTCCTCCACTCACCACCACCAAGCTGCCTGCCCGTGTATCCATGTAACCGCTGTAAAACTGCCATGAGCCTATTGTTTGTTATTTTAGGCCTTTGATAGCCTGTCTGCGGTCCCTACTTTAAATACTCCTCCACTGACCACCAAGCTGCCTGCCCGTGTATCCATGTAACCGCTGTAAAACTGCCATGAGCCTATTGTTTGTTATTTTAGGCCTTTGATAGCCTGTCTGCGGTCCCTACTTTAAATACTCCTCCACTCACCACCACCAAGTTGCCTGCCCGTGTATCCATGTAACCGCTGTAAAACTGCCATGAGCCTATTGTTTGTTATGTTAGGCCTTTGATAGCCTGTCTGCGGTCCCTACTTTAAATACTCCTCCACTCACCACCAAGCTGCCTGCCCGTGTATCCATGTAACCGCTGTAAAACTGCCATAAGCCTATTGTTTGTTATTTTAGGCCTTTGATAGCCTGTCTGCGGTCCCTACTTTAAATACTCCTCCACTGACCAGACCACTGCTGCCCGTGTACCCCTGGAACCAATTATAAAGTGCCTACAGCCAGCCCATTTTCTTATGTTAGGCCTTTGAAGCCTGTCTGCGGTCCCTACTTTAAATACTCCTCCACTGACCACCAAGCTGCCTGCCCGTGTATCCATGTAACCGCTGTAAAACTGCCATGAGCCTATTGTTTGTTATGTTAGGCCTTTGATAGCCTGTCTGCGGTCCCTACTTTAAATACTCCTCCACTGACCACCAAGCTGCCTGCCCGTGTATCCATGTAACCGCTGTAAAACCGCCATGAGCCTATTGTTTGTTATTTTAGGCCTTTGATAGCCTGTCTGCGGTCCCTACTTTAAATACTCCTCCACTGACCACCAAGCTGCCTGCCCGTGTATCCATGTAACCGCTGTAAAACTGCCATAAGCCTATTGTTTGTTATTTTAGGCCTTTGATAGCCTGTCTGCGGTCCCTACTTTAAATACTCCTCCACTCACCACCACCAAGCTGCCTGCCCGTGTATCCATGTAACCGCTGTAAAACTGCCATGAGCCTATTGTTTGTTATTTTAGGCCTTTGATAGCCTGTCTGCGGTCCCTACTTTAAATACTCCTCCACTCACCACCACCAAGTTGCCTGCCCGTGTATCCATGTAACCGCTGTAAAACTGCCATGAGCCTATTGTTTGTTATGTTAGGCCTTTGATAGCCTGTCTGCGGTCCCTACTTTAAATACTCCTCCACTCACCACCAAGCTGCCTGCCCGTGTATCCATGTAACCGCTGTAAAACTGCCATAAGCCTATTGTTTGTTATTTTAGGCCTTTGATAGCCTGTCTGCGGTCCCTACTTTAAATACTCCTCCACTGACCAGACCACTGCTGCCCGTGTACCCCTGGAACCAATTATAAAGTGCCTACAGCCAGCCCATTTTCTTATGTTAGGCCTTTGAAGCCTGTCTGCGGTCCCTACTTTAAATACTCCTCCACTGACCACCAAGCTGCCTGCCCGTGTATCCATGTAACCGCTGTAAAACTGCCATGAGCCTATTGTTTGTTATTTTAGGCCTTTGAAGCCTGTCTGTGGTCCCTCCTTCCACTAGTCCTCCACTGACCAGACCACTGCTGCCCGTGTACCCCTGGAACCAATTATAAAGTGCCTACAGCCAGCCCATTTTCTTATGTTAGGCCTTTGAAGCCTGTCTGCGGTCCCTACTTTAAATACTCCTCCACTGACCACCAAGCTGCCTGCCCGTGTATCCATGTAACCGCTGTAAAACTGCCATGAGCCTATTGTTTGTTATGTTAGGCCTTTGATAGCCTGTCTGCGGTCCCTACTTTAAATACTCCTCCACTCACCACCAAGCTGCCTGCCCGTCTATCCATGTAACCGCTGTAAAACTGCAATGAGCCTATTGTTTGTTATTTTAGGCCTTTGATAGCCTGTCTGCGGCCCCTACTTGCAATACTCCTCCACTGACCACAATGCTGCCTGGAGTGCCTGCCTGTGTATCCATGTAACCGATGTAAAACTGCCATGACTGCCTACTGTTTGTTATTTTAGGCCTTTGATAGCCTGTCTGCAGCCCCTACTTGCAATACTCCTCCACTGACCACACCAATGCTGCCCGTGTACCCCTGGAACCTATTTAAAAGTTCATAGAGCCTAGTTATATATTTTATTTACTATTAATAAGGCCATGATGGACTACGCTGTACCACGCTACAAGCTAACCAGTCGACACTTCTTTTGCGAGAAAAGCCATCCCAACCCTCCACCAGCATGTAGAAGACCGCATTGTCCATGCACTCTGGCAATCTGTGAGTACAAAGGTGCACCTGACAACAGACGCATGGACCTGTAGGCATGGCCACGGAAGATTACGTGTCCATTACGGCGCAATGGGTTAATGTGGTGGATGCATGGTCCACAGGGGACAGCCTACTAAGTCTGTCTGCAGTCCCTAATTCAAATTGTCCTCCACTGTCTAAATCGGAGCTTCCACCTTCTGGCTTTCGGCCTATAGTATCAGAAATTAAACTGCATTTGGCCTTCAACTTTGGTTAGGGCCTACTAACGGCTTCTGCCCCTCCCTGGTGTTGCCCTCAACTAAATAAAGCTGAGCTTCAACCTTCTGCTCCAAATTACCATTTTGAAAAATGCAATAGGCTTTTCCGGCCTACTAAAGGTGTCTGTCTGTGTGCCCCTGCCTGGTGTTGTCCTCAACTAAATAAAGCTGAGCTTCAACCTTCCGGCTCTCATTAAGTGGTTTTAAAAAAAAAAATGGTGGTTAGGGCCTACTAACGGCTTCTGCCCCTCCCTGGTGTTGCCCTCAACTAAATAAAGCTGAGCTTCAACCTTCTGCTCCAAATTACCATTTTGAAAAATGCAATAGGCTTTTCCGGCCTACTAAAGGTGTCTGTCTGTGTGCCCCTGCCTGGTGTTGTCCTCAACTAAATAAAGCTGAGCTTCAACCTTCTGCTCCAAATTAACATTTTGAAAAATGCAATAGGCTTTTCCGGCCTACTAAAGGTGTCTGTCTGTGTGCCCCTGCCTGGTGTTGCCCTCAACTAAATAAAGCTGAGCTTCAACCTTCCGGCTCTCATTAAGTGGTTTAAAAAAAAAAAATGGTGGTTAGGGCCTACTAACGGCTTCTGCCCCTCCCTGGTGTTGCCCTCAACTAAATAAAGCTGAGCTTCAACCTTCCGGCTCTCATTAAGTGGTTTTAAAAAAAAAAATGGTGGTTAGGGCCTACTAACGGCTTCTGCCCCTCCCTGGTGTTGTCCTCAACTAAATAAAGCTGAGCTTCAACCTTCCGGCTCTCATTAAGTGGTTTTAAAAAAAAAAAATGGTGGTTAGGGCCTACTAACGGCTTCTGCCCCTCCCTGGTGTTGCCCTCAACTAAATAAAGCTGAGCTTCAACCTTCTGCTCCAAATTACCATTTTGAAAAATGCAATAGGCTTTTCCGGCCTACTAAAGGTGTCTGTCTGTGTGCCCCTGCCTGGTGTTGCCCTCAACTAAATAAAGCTGAGCTTCAACCTTCTGCTCCAAATTACCATTTTGAAAAATGCAATAGGCTTTTCCGGCCTACTAAAGGTGTCTGTCTGTGTGCCCCTGCCTGGTGTTGTCCTCAACTAAATAAAGCTGAGCTTCAACCTTCCGGCTCTCATTAAGTGGTTTTAAAAAAAAAAATGGTGGTTAGGGCCTACTAACGGCTTCTGCCCCTCTCTGGTGTTGTCCTCAACTAAATAAAGCTGAGCTTCAACCTTCCGGCACTCATTAAGTGGTTTTAAAAAAAAAATGGTGGTTAGGGCCTACTAACGGCTTCTGCCCCTCCCTGGTGTTGCCCTCAACTAAATAAAGCTGAGCTTCAACCTTCTGCTCCAAATTACCATTTTGAAAAATGCAATAGGCTTTTCCGGCCTACTAAAGGTGTCTGTCTGTGTGCCCCTGCCTGGTGTTGTCCTCAACTAAATAAAGCTGAGCTTCAACCTTCTGCTCCAAATTACCATTTTGAAAAATGCAATAGGCTTTTCCGGCCTACTAAAGGTGTCTGTCTGTGTGCCCCTGCCTGGTGTTGCCCTCAACTAAATAAAGCTGAGCTTCAACCTTCTGCTCCAAATTACCATTTTGAAAAATGCAATAGGCTTTTCCGGCCTACTAAAGGTGTCTGTCTGTGTGCCCCTGCCTGGTGTTGTCCTCAACTAAATAAAGCTGAGCTTCAACCTTCCGGCTCTCATTAAGTGGTTTTAAAAAAAAAAATGGTGGTTAGGGCCTACTAACGGCTTCTGCCCCTCCCTGGTGTTGTCCTCAACTAAATAAAGCTGAGCTTCAACCTTCCGGCTCTCATTAAGTGGTTTTAAAAAAAAAATGGTGGTTAGGGCCTACTAACGGCTTCTGCCCCTCCCTGGTGTTGTCCTCAACTAAATAAAGCTGAGCTTCAACCTTCCGGCTCTCATTAAGTGGTTTTAAAAAAAAAAATGGTGGTTAGGGCCTACTAACGGCTTCTGCCCCTCCCTGGTGTTGTCCTCAACTAAATAAAGCTGAGCTTCAACCTTCCGGCTCTCATTAAGTGGTTTTAAAAAAAAAAAAATGGTGGTTAGGGCCTACTAACGGCTTCTGCCCCTCCCTGGTGTTGCCCTCAACTAAATAAAGCTGAGCTTCAACCTTCTGCTCCAAATTACCATTTTGAAAAATGCAATAGGCTTTTCCGGCCTACTAAAGGTGTCTGTCTGTGTGCCCCTGCCTGGTGTTGTCCTCAACTAAATAAAGCTGAGCTTCAACCTTCTGCTCCAAATTACCATTTTGAAAAATGCAATAGGCTTTTCCGGCCTACTAAAGGTGTCTGTCTGTGTGCCCCTGCCTGGTGTTGTCCTCAACTAAATAAAGCTGAGCTTCAACCTTCCGGCTCTCATTAAGTGGTTTTAAAAAAAAAAAATGGTGGTTAGGGCCTACTAACGGCTTCTGCCCCTCCCTGGTGTTGCCCTCAACTAAATAAAGCTGAGCTTCAACCTTCTGCTCCAAATTACCATTTTGAAAAATGCAATAGGCTTTTCCGGCCTACTAAAGGTGTCTGTCTGTGTGCCCCTGCCTGGTGTTGCCCTCAACTAAATAAAGCTGAGCTTCAACCTTCCGGCTCTCATTAAGTGGTTTTAAAAAAAAAAATGGTGGTTAGGGCCTACTAACGGCTTCTGCCCCTCCCTGGTGTTGCCCTCAACTAAATAAAGCTGAGCTTCAACCTTCTGCTCCAAATTACCATTTTAAAAAATGCAATAGGCTTTTCCGGCCTACTAAAGGTGTCTGCCCCTCCCTGGTGTTGTCCTCAACTGAACAAAGCTGAGCTTCCACATTCTGGCTTTCGCCCTATACTATCAGATATTAAACTGCATTTGGCCTACTAGTGTGGTTAGGCCCTTGAAACAGTGTCTGCTGCTCTTGGGTTTGCTACTCCACTGAACAAAGCAATGCCGCCTGTTTAGTCCTGTTACCAATTTTGAACTGCATGTAGCCTACTTTATTCTTTGGCCCTATATCTGTTTCCTCCTCATCCTGCCCATTGCCCAGCCACTGCTAAATGAGTCTGCTGGTACATTGACCTAGACCACTACATTCCCCTTGTACTCTACACAGCCAGAATCTGTCCCTGCTGAAAGTAAGGTTCCCCTTCCCGCATGTTATACCACCTTACACAGGGACAAAGAGGAAGGTGCAGATGAAAGTGCAGGTTCCTTCATCAGGTGGGGGGGCATACTCGTTGGCGACGTCACTGGCACAGGGCCCCTCAGAGTACGCAAAAGTGTCGCTGCTGGTGGGAGGCGCCCCCGCCATGCAAACACACCGCCGTACTTTGAGGGGCCCTGTGCCAGTGGCAATGCGAACGAGTGGGCCCCCCCCTGCTTGCTCAGGATCACAGCACTTGCAACTTTTAAATACTTACCTTTCCCTGCAACACCGCCGTGACGTAGTCCGCATTTCCTGGGCCCACGAAAAACTTGAGCCAGCCCTACTCCCCCCACAACTTTCCCCCAATTCCCTATGCCCAACTATTATTATACAGTTAATTAAGATTGGCAAGCTTCAGAAACAAGAATGGATGTTTTTGGCATTAAAATGGGCACTGTAGGTGTTTTCCTGGCCTCCACTCACTGCCGACTATGCTTCCCCATTGACTTGCATTGGGTTTCGTGTTTCGGTCGATCCCCGACTTTTAGCGATAATCGGCCGACTGCACTCGACTCGACTCTGGACAAAATCGGGTTTCCCAAAACCCTACTCGATCTTAAAAAAATGAAAGTCGCTCAACCCTACTGAGCAGCGCTGCGAGCTGCTCCTCTAGCCACCCTCCTCTCCTGGACCTGGCTGCCTCCCTCAGTCGACCCACCAGCATATCCACCGACTCCATGACAAGCGCTGCAGGCCTCCAAGGTAATGCCAAAAGTTATGTGGGGGGTGCTCTCTCTTTCCAGGGCTTCCTAACTGACAGTGTGCCCGATTTTCCCGCACTTTTACTTATATAGCCCCCCCACACACCTCCCCCATTACAAACCCCTCCCCCATTACAAACCCCTCCCACACCTCAGGAACGGCCAATCCCTGCAGTACAATTATATTTAAAAAGAGAGCCCATGACCCAAGCACGGTCATGGGGGGCCTCCATTTATCTCTGCCTATTCCATCCCACTCCTAGAGGAGAGGGGAGAGTTTGGTAACAGGGAGACCGATTAATAGAGAGTTACAATAGCCCAGATGTAATAGTATGCAGGTACTGAGTATGTCACCTCGGAACAGAGAGACCAACAGTTGAGGGGTTTAATAACAGGAATCAGGTTCTCCTCGCAGGGAGGAAGCAATGGAATATAACAAGCAATAAAACAGTGCAAAAATATGGGAGTCAAACAGTGTAACAGAAGTAAGCAGGATTTCTTGAGAAAAGAACACTTATCAGTCTGATGAGGACTTGCTTGAAGGGTCGTCTTCTCCAACGTAGGCGCTGAGAAACAGCGGCACTTGTCGTCCCTCTGTTGTACGTGGGCTGAGTAGTCTCTAGGAGCCCGCTGCCTGGGGTTTCGGGAGTTAATATGATATGCACAGGCTCTGAGTCTTTAGCTTTTACAGCACAGCCAACCCCGAGAAAACGATGGTCAATCTATTATTAAGTCTCTCACCAGGAATAAGGGGCTCTGCACTGTTAAGTCTCTCACCAGGAATCAGTGGCTCTGCACTGATACCGTGGGTACCAGGGGTCACAGTCTCTGTACTGATACCATGGGTACCAGGGGGTCGCAGTCTCTACACGGGCCAATGTCTCTACACGGGTCTCAAAGCGCCCCTCTCCAGTCACAGCAGAGTCCGCTTTCATGTACTCACAAGCTGCAGTCTCTCTGGGCAATCTCCCTGTATTTGTCCTCTGACCGGGAGCTCTCTCTCCCGGAGCGCAGCTGCACCCTGCTCTGACCGCTGCTCACGCTGCTCTGTTCCTTGCGTGCGTGCCTTTCCCGCTCTCTGCCCGGCTTCCTTCCTGTCCCAATCTCTAAGACTGCTCCCTGGGGAACCTGTAGCATAGCTCAATGGTTCCAGGCATAGAGCCGAGAAGGTAACTGCCCCTGGGCACTTCTTGTGCTTCACCTCCTTACATTCCCCCCTCTTTCTGCTCGCCATTCCACGGGCGAGATTTTCAGGAGTTCCTCTTGGCAATCTTCCAGTCCTTTCACAATCTGCTGCCAGATGAACTCGTCATGATTGTAGCGAACAGGGAGTACACCAGCCGTTGAACGTTCAGAGCGTCTCAAATCAGCAGGGGCGGTGGTGTCAACTGCTGTGGAAGGAGTTGAGGTTTCCTCCGATACGTTGGTAGTTTCAGGCACCAGCCCTGTTTCTGGGTTCCCTGGGAGAGATTGGGAGTCTTCATCATCTTCCACATCTACATTGATCACTGGCGCAGCCGGTGGGGGTGCTGGAGCCAATTGGACTGATTCAGGATCTCAAGACAAACAGGGACGCAACATATTCCTGTGCAGTGTGCAGGTGGGAGTCCCCTCTTCCGTTTCGGGCTGGACCTCATAAACGGGACCCCCGTTGCCGAGCCACCGCTTCACTCGGTACGGCCGTTTCTCCCACCGGTACTCTAGTTTGTTGTGTGGGCGCTTTTCCCTCACTAAGACTCGATCTCCAGGCCGCAGAGCTGTCCTCTTTTGAGGAGCTACCTGGGGATGCTCCAATTCTTGCAGCAGATTCTGCACTAGACGTTGAATTGTCCACAGCCGCCGATGATGTTCTTGAACCCAGGAGTACATCCCCGTCTGTGGGTAGTCCTCCTCGGGTTCCAGCTCCAGCTCTGCCAGCCCCTTCCCGGGTCGGCCAAAGAACAAAGATAAGGGGGTGAATCCGGTGGTGCTGTGTTTCCGATTGTTATACGCCCACACCAATTCAGGGTCGGACTTGGTCCACTTCACCTTCTGGTCCTCTACCAGGGTCCTCAGCATTTGAATCAGAGTGCGGTTAAATCTTTCACAAGCCCCATTCCCCTGTGGATAAGAGGTGGTCTGGGACTTATCGATTTTGTACAGCTGGTGCAGCTCCTCCATCACTTTTCTGAGTAAGCAGGCCCCTTGATCAGAATGGATGCGCTTAGGACACCCGTACACCTACATGAAGTGTTTGCAAATTGCGTGAGCAGCAGACTCGGCAGTCTGGTCTCGCGTGGGCGTCACTACGGCAAATTTAGTAAAGTGGTCTATCATCACTAAACAATGCTCATAGCCTTGGTGTGCTGGTCCAATTGTCAAGTAATCTATTGCCAGTAAGTCCATGGGGCCAGAATACCTCACCGTCTCTGTGGGGGCTCGTTGTTCTGGTGGTTTGACCAGATCACAACTTCTGCATTGCTGACATACTTTCTCCACAATGTTCCTTAAGTTAGGATGATAAAATAGGCGCTGTAACCACTCGAAAGTTTTTTCTGGCCCAAAGTGTGCTCCTTTCTCATGTGCTTCCTTAGCCACCTGATCTGTCAAGGACAAGGAAATCACCGTCTGCCATATAAAACTGAGTTCTGTTTGCAGGAATACCTTCCGGTACAGGATACCATCCCGCAACTGGAGCCTCTCCCACTGGTGTAGCATCTTCAGTATTTCAGGTGACATGGACCTCCTCTCATGCCGATTGGGCATTTGTTCAGACACGACCCACCTTCTCAACTGAGCTAGCTCCGGATCCTCCTGCTGCACTCAGACCCACTCATCGCGGGGCTGCTCCAGCAAATTCACATAGGCCTCTTCCTGTTCAATTTCCTGCATCGCTGCCACCGTCCTGGCAGTCTCTCCAAAACCTGGAACCTCCACATCTTCCAATTCTTCGTCCTGGCTGGGTGCTGGTTTGCGATAGTTTACTCAGGAGAGGGCATCCGCATGAACATTCTCAGCTCCTCTTTTATACAAAATTTTGTATTGGAACTTGGCCATTTGGGCTACCCAATGTTGTTCTAGGGCCCTTAACTTGGCATTCTCGAGATGGGCCAACGGATTGTTATCGGTGCGTACATGAACTTCTAAGCCAGCCAGATATTCCGCAAACTTCTCCGTCATTGCTCACACCAGCGCCAACAACTCCGGCTTAAACGAACTGTAGTTTTCTGGATTCTTTTCCGAGTCATGCAAAGACCGACTGGCGTATGCGATGACGCGCTCTTTTCCGTCCTGCATCTGCGATAGTACGGCCCTGAGGCCCTGCAGGCTCCCATCAGTGTGCAAGATGAACGGTTGTGTAAAGTCAGCGTAGGCCAGCACGGGGGCCTCCGTCAAAGCCTTCTTCAAAGCCAAGAATGCCTCCTCCTGATGCTTCCCCCACTGTATGTTCCTGTTTTTGGTGCAAGAGGGCATTCCCCTCAACAACTCCTGGAGTGGATTAGCAAGGCGGGAAAAGTCTTTTACGAAGCGTCTGAAGTATCCTGTGAGTCCCAGGAATGTATTCAAAGAAATGGAGCACACTCAGCCAACTAGGTGGTGCAGGCTGTACTTGGGAAAACCCAAAGTAGTCCAATAAACAAGAAAACAGCCGCACTCTCTTGGGTTATATCTTGCAAGGGGTGATATATTTATTCACATGTGTTGAAACATAAGTATATATACACACACAGCAGGATTAGAAACAAAGTAACGTTTCGACCCTATTCCATGTATAACTTACACATGTATAAATCTACATAAAATCATAACCTTCTTACAGAGTACAATAGACATAGCAGTTTAACCATAAATCTTAAGTTGATAGATCCAATTCCCTGTTGAGTCCTTTTGGTGTGAGGGATTGTAATGTGTGTATCCAGTAAGCTTCCCTCACACCAACTAAATTCCCCACCAGCCTTCAGCTTACACTCTGTGCCTCACTCTAATAGGTAGCAGCCCTTTTCAGGCAGCCCAGCCTTTATTTATGACAGGCACCCCTTCTATATGTGAGAATGAGGATTCACAGCGTCTCACTAGCACACACTGCGTGTGCGCAGTCCCAGCTACAGGTACTGCCAGCCCACACTGCGCAGCCGCCGGGAGCAACATTACAATCCTCATACCGTAGTTCCAGCGCGCATCGCGCATGCGCAGTGATGCGCACTAGCCACAGAGACTCCAAGCCTCCATTCCACATCATACACTGCGCAAGCGCCGGCAACATAGCGCGCACACTGCGTTCCACACCTCCCTTCGGTATGGCCTTGCTCTGCTGCCGACAGGCACTATAAGGGTACGTTCACACAGGACTTTTTTGCTGCTTTTTTTTGCTGCTTTTTTTTATGCTAATTTAGGTGCGTTATTTTGGTGCGTATTTGGTGCGTTTTTTGGGTACGTTCACACAGGACTTTTTTGCTGCAGATTTTTGCTGCAGTTTTTTGCTGCAGATTTTTGCTGCAGTTTTTTTTTATGCCAATTTTCAGCTGCTAGGACACCTCACAATGGCTCTTCACACCTCACAATGGCTCTTCACACCTTACTACCAGGAACTCCCTCACAATAGATCACAATCAGGACACCTCACAATGGCTCTTCACACCTCACAATGGCTCTTCACACCTCACTAACCACACCCCTAAGCTCTTGGCTGTGAGATCCCTTCCTGCTGGCCATGATTTTCTGCACAAAAAACGCAGCAAATAATGCTACATGCGTTTTTTCAGCGTTTTTGCAGCGTTTTTTTCATCACCCATTCAAGTCAATGGGTGAAAAAACGCTGCAAAAACGCAGCAAAAACGCTGAAAGAAGTGACATGCCCTATGTCCAAAAAAAGCAGCAAAGCAGAAAATACTGATCAAACAAAAAACCAACGTGTGCATGAGATTTCTGAAATCTCATAGGCTTTACTGGTACTATAAAAAGCAGCTGAAAATTAGCATAAAAAAAGCAGCAAAAAAAAGCAGCAAAAAAGTCCTGTGTGAACATACCCTAAATAGAACCACTGCCACCAATGCAGACACACACCGCAAAGAAGCAGGATACCCCTACACCACGCCAGGAGGAGGTTGGTAGTTACCCCATACTCTGCACCACCATTTTTTCATATGGTATGCACATTTCCTTACAGAGGGTTCCTCCTCCCCTTTCTTTATCCACAGCCCTTAACCCCTTCCCGACCTTTGACGCATACGCTGCGTCATGAAAGTCTGTGCCTTCCCGACCTATGA
Source organism: Ranitomeya variabilis (assembly GCF_051348905.1). Taxonomy (NCBI): domain Eukaryota; kingdom Metazoa; phylum Chordata; class Amphibia; order Anura; family Dendrobatidae; genus Ranitomeya; species Ranitomeya variabilis. The sequence goes on from NC_135236.1 coordinate 248,703,562, forward strand.
CGCAGCGTATGCGTCATGGAATGATCGCGTCCCTGCAGATCGGGTGAAGGGGTTAACTCCGATTTTACCCGATCTGCAGAGACAGGGGGAGTGGTGCTTCAGCCCAGGGGGGGTGGCTTCACCCCCCCCGTGGCTACGATCGCTCTGATTGGCTGTTGAAAGTGAAACTGCCAATCAGAGCGATTTGTAATATTTCACCTAAAAAACTGGTGAAATATTACAATCCAGCCATGGCCGATGCTGCAATATCATCGGCCATGGCTGGAAATACTTAAGTGGACCCCCCCCACCCCACCGATCGCCCCCCCAGTCCTCCGTTAGTCCTCCGGTCCCCTCCGTCCGCCTGCCGGCTCCCCCGTCCTCCTGTCCGCTCCCTCCTTGTGTGAATAAAGCCCCCCTGTGGTCCGATCACCCCCCCTGTGCTCCGACACCCCCCCCCACCACCCCTTCATACTTACCGATCCTCCCGGTGTCCGGCCGTCTCCTCGCTGGGCGCCGCCATCTTGGAAAATGGCCGGCGCATGCTCAGTGCGCCCGCCGAATCTGCCAGTCGGCAGATTCCTTACAGGTACATTTTGATCGCTGTGGTAGGTTCTATCACAGCGATCAAAATAAAAAAAATAATAAATAACCCCCCCCCCCTTTATCACCCCCATAGGGACAATAATAAAATAAATAATTTTTTTTTTTTCTTTTTCCACTAGGGTTAGGGTTAGAACTAGGGTTAGAACTAGGGGTAGGGTTAGGGGTAGGGTTAGGGTTACGGGTAGGGTTAGGGGTAGGGTTATGGCATGTGCACACAGAGCGGATCGGCCGCGGATACGCAGCGGATACGCAGCGGATCGGCCGCGGATACGCAGCGGATCGGCCGCAGATCCGCAGCGGATCGGCAGCGGATACGCAGCGGATCGGCCGCGGATCGGCCGCGGATCGGCAGCGGATCCGCAGCGGATCGGCCGCGGATCCGCAGCGGATCGGCCGCGGATCCGCAGCGGATCGGCAGCGGATACGCAGCGGATCGGCAGCGGATCGGCAGCGGATACGCAGCGGATCGGCCGCGGATCGGCAGCGGATACGCAGCGGATACGCAGCGGATACGCAGCGGATCGGCCGCGGATACGCAGCGGATACGCAGCGGATTGGCCGCGGATTCGCAGCGGATTGGCCGCGGATCCGCAGCGGATTGGCCGCTGCGAATTCGAAGCAGTTTTCCATCAGGTTTACAGTACCATGTACACCTAAGGAAAACCAAATCCGCTGTGCCCATGGTGCGGAAAATTCCATGCAGAAACGCTGCGTTGTATTTTCCGCAGCATGTCAATTCTTTGTGCGGATTCCGCAGCGTTTTACACCTGTTCCTCAATAGGAATCCGCAGGTGAAATCCGCACAAAAAAACACTGGAAATCCGCTGTAAATCCGTAGGTAAAACGCAGTGCCTTTTACCTGCGGATTTTTCAAAAATGGTGCGGAAAAATCTCACACGAATCCGCAAAGTGGGCACATAGCCTTAGGGTTAGGGTTGGAATTAGAGTTAGGGTTGGAATTAGAGTTAGGGTACCGTCTCACAGTGGCACTTTGGTCGCTACGACGGTACGATCCATGACGTTGTGTCTGACACGCAGCAGCGATCAGGGACCCTGCTGAGAATCGTACGTCGTAGCAGATCGTTTGGAACTTTCTTTCGTCGCTGGATCTCCCGCTGTCATCGCTGGATCGGTGTGTGTGACAGCGATCCAGCGATGTTTACCCTGGTTACAAGTGAACGCATCGGGTTACTAAGCGCAGGGCCGCGCTTAGTAACCTGATGTTTACCGTGGTTACCAGCGTAAAAGTAAAAAAAAAAAAAAAAAAACGTACATACTCACATTTCGGTGTCCTTCAGGTCCCTTGCCGTCTGCTTCCCGCTCTGACTGTCTGCCGGCCGGAAAGTGAGAGCACAGCACAGCAGTGACGTCACCGCTGCGCTCTGCTCTCACTGTATGGCGGCACTCAGTCAGAGCGGGAAGCAGACGGCAAGGGACCTGAAGGACACCGAAATGTGAGTATGTACGTTTTTTTTTTTTTACTTTTACGCTGGTAACCACGGTAAACATCGGGTTACTAAGCGCGGCCCTGTGCTTAGTAACCCGATGTTTACCCTGGTTACCTGGGACCTTGGCATCGTTGGTCGCTAGAGAGCGGTCTGTGTGACAGCTCCCCAGCGACCACACAATGACTTTCCAACGATCACGGCCAGGTCGTATCGCTGGTCGTGATCTTTGGTAAATCGTTATGTGAGACGGTACCCTTAGGGTTGGAATTAGGGCTAGGGTTGGAAATAGGGTTAAGATTAGGCTTGTGGTTAGGGTTAAGGATAGGGTTAGGGTTGTGTTGGGGTTACAGTTGTGGGTAGGGTTGGGATTAGGGTTAGGATTAGGGTTGGATTTAGGGTTACGGGTGTGTTGGGGTTAGGGTTGTGGTTAGGGGTGTGTTGGGGTTAGGGTTGTGATTATGGTTATGGCTACAGTTGGGATTAGGGTTAGGGGTGTGTTGGGGTTAGTGTTGAAGTTAGAATTGAGGGGTTTCCACTGTTTAGGCACATCAGGGGTCTCCAAATGCAACATGGCGCCACCATTGATTCCAGCCAATCTTGCGTTCAAAAAGTCAAATGGTGCGCCCTCCCTTCCAAGCCCCGACGTGCGCCCAAACAGTGGTTTACCCCCACATATGGGATACCAGCGTACTCAAGACAAACTGGGCAACAACTATTGGGGTCCAATTTCTCCTGTTACCCTTGCAAAAAAAAAAAATTACTTGCTAAAACATAATTTTGAGGAAAGAACAATTATTTTTTATTTTCACGGCTCTACGTTATAAACTTATGTGAAACACTTGGGGGTTGAAAGTGCTCACCACACATCTAGATAAGATCCTTTTGGGGTCTAGTTTCCAAAATGGGGTCACTTGTGGGGGGGTTTCTACTGTTTAGGCACAACAGGGGCTCTGCAAATGCAACGTGACGCCCGCAGACCATTCCATCAAAGTCTGCATTTCAAATGTCACTACTTCCCTTCCGATCCCTGACGTGCGCCCAAACAGTGGTTTACCCCCACATATGAGGTATCAGCGTACTCACAACAAACTGAGCAACAAATATTGGGGTCCAATTTCTCCTGTTACCCTTGTGAAAATAAACAATTGCTTGCTAAAACATCTTTTTTGAGGAAAGAAAAATTATTTTTTATTTTCACGGCTCTGCGTTGTAAACTTCTGTGAAGCACTTGGGGGTTGAACGTGCTCACCACACATCTAGATAAGTTCCTTGGGGGGTCTAGTTTCCAAAATGGGGTCACTTGTGGGGGGTTTCTACTGTTTAGGCACATCAGGGGCTCTGCAAACGTAACATGATTCCCGCAGACCATTCCATCAAAGTCTGCATTCCAAATCGTCACTACTTCCATTCCGAGCCCCGCCATGTGCACAAACAGTGGTTTACCCCCACATATGGGGTATCAGCGTACTCAGGAGAAACTGGACAACAACTTTTGGGATCAAATTTTTCCTGTTACCCTTGAAAAAATTAAAAAATTCTGGGCTAAAAAAATATTTTTGAGGAAAGAAAACACATTTTTTATTTTCACGGCTCTGCGTTATAAACTTCTGTGAAGCACTTGAGGGATCAAAGTGCTCACCACACATCTAGATTAGTTCCCTTGTGGGTCTAGTTTCCAAAGTGGGGTCAATTGTGGGGAGTTCCTACTGTTTAGGCACATCAGGGGCTCTGCAAATGCAACGTGACGCCCGCAGAGCATTCCATTAAAGTCTGCATTTCAAAACGTCACTACTTCCCTTCCGCTCCCCGACGTGTGCCAAAACAGTGGTTTACCCCCACATATGGGGTATCAGCGTACTCAGGAGAAACTGCACAACAACTTTTGGGGTCCAATTTCTCCTGTTACCCTTGGGAAAATAAAAAATTGTGGGTTAAAAAATCATTTTTGAGGAAAGAAAAATAATTTTTTATTTTCATGGCTCTGCGTTATAAACTTCTGTGAAGCACTTGAGGGATCAAAGTGCTCACCACACATCTAGATTAGTTCCTTGGGAGGTCTAGTTTCCAATATGGGGTCACTTGTGCGGGAGCTCCAATGTTTAGGCACACAGGGGCTCTCCAAACGCGACATGGTGTCCGCTAATGATTGAAGCTAATTTTCCATTCAAAAAGCCAAATGGCGTGCCTTCCCTTCCGAGCCCTGCCGTGCGCCCAAACAGTGGTTTACCCCCACATATGGGGTATCATCGTACTCAGGACAAACTGGACAACAACATTTGGGGTCCAATTTCTCCTATTATCCTTGGGAAAATAAAAAACTCCGGGCTAAAAATCATTTTTGAGGAAAGAAAAATATTTTTTTATTTTCATGGCTCTGCGTTATAAACTTCTGTGAAGCACCTGGGGGTTTTAAGTGCTCACTATACATCTAGATTAGTTCCTTGGGGGGTCTAGTTTCCAAAATGGGGTCACTTGTAGGGGAGCTCCAATGTTTAGGCACACAGGGGCTCTCCAAACGCGACATGGTGTCCGCTAATGATTGAAGCTAATTTTCCATTCAAAAAGCCAAATGGCGTGCCTTCCCTTCCGAGCCCTGCCGTGCGCCCAAACAGTGGTTTACCCCCACATATGGGGTATCATCGTAGTCAGGACAAACTGGACAACAACATTTGGGGTCCAATTTCTCCTATTATCCTTGGGAAAATAAAAAACTCCGGGCTAAAAATCATTTTTGAGGAAAGAAAAATATTTTTTTATTTTCATGGCTCTGCGTTATAAACTTCTGTGAAGCACCTGGGGGTTTTAAGTGCTCACTATACATCTAGATTAGTTCCTTGGGGGGTCTAGTTTCCAAAATGGGGTCACTTGTAGGGGAGCTCCAATGTTTAGGCACACAGGGGCTCTCCAAACGCAACATGGTGTCCACTAACGATTGGAGCTAATTTTCCATTGAAAAAGTCAAATGGCGCGCCTTCCCTTCCAAGCCTTGCCGTGCACCCAAACAGTGGTTTACCCCCACATATGAGGTATCGGCGTACTCAGGAGAAATTGCCCAACAAATTTTAGGATCCATTTTATCCTGTTGCCCATGTGAAAATGAAAAAAATGAGGCTAAAATAAATTTTGTGTGAAAAAAAAGTACTTTTTCATTTTTACGGATCAATTTGTGAAGCACCTGAGGGTTTAAAGTGCTCACTATGCATCTAGATAAGTTCCTTGGGGGGTCTAGTTTCCAAAATGGGGTCACTTGTGGGGGAGCTCCAATGTTTAGGCACACAGGGGCTCTCCAAACCTGACATGGTGTCCGCTAACTATGGAGATAATTTTTCATTCAAAAAGTCAAATGGCGCTCCTTCCCTTCCGAGCCTTACCATGTGCCCAAACAGTAGTTTACCCCCACATATGAGGTATTGGCGTACTCAGGAGAAATTGCCCAACAAATTTTAGGATCCATTTTATTCTGTTTCCCATGTGAAAATGAAAAAATTGAGGCTAAAAGAAAATTTGTGTGAAAAAAAAAGTACTTTTTCATTTTTACGGATTAATTTGTGAAGCACCTGGGGGTTTAAAGTGCTCACTATGCTTCTAGATACGTTCCTTGGGGGGTCTAGTTTCCAAAATGGGGTCACTTGTGGGGGAGCTCCAATGTTTAGGCACACGGGGGCTCTCCAAACGCGACATGGTGTCCGCTAAAGATTGGAGCCAATTTTTAATTCAAAAAGTCAAATGGCGCTCCTTCCCTTCCGAGCCCTGCCGTGCGCCCAAACAGTGGTTTACCCCCACATATGAGGCATCAGCGTACTCAGGACAAATTGGACAACTACATCCGTGGTCCAGTTTCTCCTTTTACCCTTGGGAAAATAAAAAAATTGTTGCGAAAAGATCATTTTTGTGACTAAAAAGTTAAATGTTAATTTTTCCCCTATTTGTTGCTTCTGCTGCTCTGAAACACCTGAAGGGTTAATAAACTTCTTGAATGTGGTTTTGAGCACCTTGAGGGGTGCAGTTTTTAGAATGGTGTCACTTTTGGGTATTTTCAGCCATATAGACCCCTCAAACTGACTTCAAATGTGAGGTGGTCCCTAAAAAAAATGGTTTTGTAAATTTTGTTGTAAAAATGAGAAATCACTGGTCAAATTTTAACCCTTATAACTTCCTAGCAAAAAAAAAATTTGTTTCCAAAATTGTGCTGATGTAAAGTAGACATGTGGGAAATGTTATTTATTAACTATTTTGTGTCACATAACTCTCTGGTTTAACAGAATAAAAATTCAAAATGTGAAAATTGCAAAATTTTCAAAATTTTCACCAAATTTCCGTTTTTTTCACAAATAAACTCAGAAATTATCGACCTAAATTTACCACTAACATGAAGCCCAATATGTCACGAAAAAACAATCTCAGAACCGCAAGGATCCGTTGAAGCGTTCCTGAGTTATTACCTCATAAAGGGACACTGGTCAGAATTGCAAAAAATGGCAAGGTCATTAAGGCCAAAATAGGCTGGGTCATGAAGGGGTTAAAGGGACCAAAACCTCATTTCGTCCATTGTCAATAATACAGGTCAGTGTTTTATACGGTGATCTACACCAGCACACATCGAGTCCACCACTAGGTATCTGCAGCGCCTCAGAGTCCTGGTTGCTGCAGTAATGTCGCTCTTCCACCAGGGGGAGTGATATTACGTCTGATGGTACTAAAGGAGTTCATCTTTCCAGGTATCACAAAACAGACACCACACTTCACACTCTGGTCCACCAGGGGGAGCCTTGTGTCTATCTATTAGGACACTCCTCACACTCGGGTAAAACTGGTGGGCTGGATAGAAAGTTAGTGAGAAGCTGACTGGGCTCGGCCCAGGCAAGACCTGTCAGGCAGACAGGGGGAAAGGAGGAACATGCTGCAGACAGAGGGTCCCTGTCAGGGGTGGGATCCTGACAGAGGCCTAGCACGAGACAGAAAGACACGGAGCTGCGCCTGCCCCACGTGCGGCAGCATCCTAAGGAAGGACAAGAAAGGAATTGTGTTGCAGGGAGTGAGAAACGAAGTCACAGCACAAGGAGACAACACCAGAAGGAGTTCTGTCCTGTAAGAGGCTGCCTCCTTCTGAGGCGCATAGCCGGTGGCCGGAATACCGAGGGAGTAATTGACTCTACGCATTGCTTCAAAGACCGGCAGGACAGTCAATTCCAAGTTGGCTGCCTGACCTTAAAACCTAAGAAGACACAGTGGCAAATTGTGGGGGTTGGGGCATCTCTAGGGTCCCTATAAACAAGCCTCAGGCCATCAGTCATACGGGTATGTCCTATCCATACCATCTGGGGGACAGAGAGGAAGAAATAACATCTAGAACATCTACAAAGGTTGTGAGGACTATCCCGTGGTGCTCAGCAGGGAGGTACTACAACACACAGGCGCTAGTAGGAAGGCTACTGATTTCCACCTGGATAAGAGAACTCTGGATTTGCCTTCAGACCGGCCGCACTGCCTGCCCTGTGATCTGTACTCTGGACTGCAGATGCCGAAGTCTTCAGTAAAAGGTAAAGAGTGTTGTGAATTCCGTTCTTGGGCTCCCTCCTGTGGTTATGAATGGTACTTTTGTGAGTTCTGCCCTTGGGCTCCCTCTGGTGGTTTCGAGTGGAACTGCTGCTCCTTGAGTTTAGCCGCAGCAGCTGCTTTCACTAATCGGCTCCCCTGGCCTTGCTATTTAACTTGGCTCTGGTCTGTAGTCCATGCCAGCTGTCAATGTTCTCTGGGTTGGATTCAGATCTCTTCTTGGATTTCTCTGATGGCCTGTCCATTTCAGCATAAGATAAGTTCTTTCTAGTTCTTTGGTTGTCCATTTGCTTTGGACTTTACTGCTCAGTTAAGTTATGTTTCTTTTTGTCCAGCTTGTCATTATGAAATATTCAGGCTAGCTGGAAGCTCTGGGGAAGCAGATTTGCCCCTCCATACCGTGAGTCGGTGTGGAGATCATTTTTGTAAACTCTGCGTGGATTTTTAGTTTTTAATACTGACTGCACAGTATCCTTTTCTATTTCTGTCTATCTAGATTAGAATTGGCCTCCTTTGCTAAAATCTGTTTTCATTTCTGTGTATGTCATTTCCCTCTCTACTCACAGTTAATATTTGTGGGGGGCTATCTTTCCTTTTGGGAATTTCTCTGAGGCAAGATAGTTTTCTGTTTCCATCTTTAGGGGTAGTTAGTACTTAGGCTGTGACGAGGTGTCTAGGGAGAGTCAGGAACACTCCACGGCTATTTCTAGTGTTGGTGTTAGGATTACGAACTGCGGTCAGTAAAGCTACCACCTCCTCAGAGCTTGTCCCATGATTCATTTTACCCACCAGGTCATATCAGTGCTTCTCCGTCACCACCAGGTCATAACAGTACAGCTGGCCCGCAATGTGTTGAATGCATCTCAAAAGAGGGAAAAGAAAATTCTGAGCCATTTTTTTTCCTTTGCAGCTTGTTTTGTCTTTTTTTCCCCTTAATCTTTGGGTGGTTCAGGATTCTGGTGCTGATATGGAGGTTCAGGGTCTGTCCTCGCGTGTCGATCATCTCGCTGCAAGGGTACAGAGTATCCAAGAATATGTTGTTCAGACTCCGGTTCTAGAGCCTAGAATTCCTATTCCTGATTTGTTTTCTGGGGATAGATCTAAATTTTTGAACTTTAAAAATAATTGCAGATTGTTTTTTGCTCTGAAACCCCGTTCCTCTGGTGACCCCATTCAGCAGGTGAAGATTGTCATTTCTCTGCTGCATGGAGACCCGCAGGATTGGGCATTCTCCCTTGAGCCAGGGAATCCTGCATTGCTCAATGTAGATGCATTTTTTCAAGCACTCGGACTGCTGTATGACGAACCTATTTCTGCGGATCAGGCAGAAAAAATCTTGCTGGCTCTGTGTCAGGGTCAGGAAGCAGCAGAAGTATACTGCCAGAAATTTAGAAAGTGGTCTGTGCTCACAAAATGGAATGAGGATGCCCTAGCAGCTATTTTCAGAAAGGGTCTTTCTGAAGCCCTTAAAGATGTTATGGTGGGGTTCCCCACACCTGCTGGTTTGAACGAATCAATGTCTCTGGCCATTCAGTCTGGTCTGTTACCATTAGTACTGTACAGCCTAAATTTCTCTTGTCTGTTACCCTGATTTGCTCATTGTCGTCCTTTTCAGTAATGGCATTTGTGGATTCTGGCGCTGCCCTGAACTTAATGGACTTAGAATTTGCCAAACGCTGTGGTTTTTCCTTGGAGCCTTTGCAGAGCCCTATTCCCTTGAGGGGGATAGATGCTACGCCATTGGCCAAGAATAAACCTCAGTACTGGACACAGTTGACCATGTACATGGCTCCAGCACATCAGGAAAATATTCGCTTTTTGGTGTTGCATAATTTGCATGATGTTGTTGTGCTGGGTTTTCCATGGTTACAGCTACATAATCCGGTGCTGGATTGGAAATCTATGTCTGTGACTATTTGGGGTTGCCAAGGGATGCATTGTGATATTCGTTTGATGTCAATTTCCTCTTCCCCCTCTTCTGAAGTTCCTGAGTTTTTGTCGGATTTCCAGGATATATTTGATGAGCCCAAGTCCAGTTCCCTACCTCCTCATAGGGACTGTGATTGTGCTATTAACTTGATTCCTGGCTGTAAGTTCCCTAAGGGTCGACTCTTCAATCTGTCTGTGCCAGAGCATGCCGCTATGCGGAGTTATGTAAAGGAGTCCTTAGAGAAGGGGCATATTCGCCCGTCTTCATCACCGTTGGGAGCGGGGTTCTTTTTTGTTGCCAAGAAGGATGGCTCCTTGAGGCCCTGTATAGATTATCGCCTTCTCAATAAGATCACGGTCAAATTCCAGTACCATTTACCTTTGCTTTCTGATTTGTTTGCTCGGATTAAGGGGGCTAGCTGGTTTACCAAGATCGACCTTCGAGGGGCGTATAATCTTGTTCGTATTAAACAGGGTGATGAATGGAAAACAGCATTTAATACGCCCGAAGGCCATTTTGAATATCTTGTGATGCCTTTCGGGCTCTCTAATGCTCCATCTGTGTTTCAGTCCTTTATGCATGATATTTTCCGGGATTATCTGGATAAATTCATGATTGTATATTTGGATGATATTTTGGTTTTTTCCGATGATTGGGAGTCTCATGTGAAGCAGGTCAGGATGGTATTTCAGATCCTTAGTGCTAATGCATTGTTTGTGAAGGGGTCTAAGTGCCTTTTTGGAGTTCAGAAGGTTTCTTTTTTGGGTTTCATTTTTTCTCCCTCGGCTATTGAAATGGACCCTGTTAAGGTCCAGGCCATTCATGATTGGACTCAACCCACATCTGTGAAGAGCCTTCAGAAATTTTTGGGCTTTGCTAATTTTTATCGCCGCTTCATTGCTAATTTTTCTAGTGTGGTTAAACCTCTGACCGATTTAACGAAGAAAGGTGCTGATGTGGTGAATTGGTCCTCTGCGGCTGTGGAGGCCTTTCGGGAGCTTAAACGTCGTTTTACTTCTGCCCCTGTGCTGCGTCAGCCACATGTTTCTCTCCCTTTTCAGGTTGAGGTTGACGCTTCTGAGATTGGGGCAGGGGCCGTTTTGTCTCAGAGAAGTTCTGATGGCTCTTTGATGAAACCATGTGCTTTCTTCTCCAGAAACTTTTCGCCTGCTGAGCGTAATTATGATGTTGGCAATTGGGAATTGTTGGCTATGAAGTGGGCATTTGAGGAGTGGCGACATTGGCTTGAGGGAGCTAAGCATCGCGTTGTGGTCTTGACCGACCATAAGAATCTGATTTACCTCGAGTCTGCCAAGCGGTTGAATCCTAGACAAGCTCGATGGTCTCTGTTTTTCTCCCGTTTTGATTTTGTGGTCTCGTATCTTCCGGGATCTAAGAATGTGAAGGCTGATGCCCCTTCTAGGAGTTTTTTGCCTGATTCTCCGGGAGTCCTCGAGCCGGCTGGTATTCTCAAGGAGGGGGTGATTCTTTCTGCCATCTCCCCTGATTTGCGGCGGGTGCTTCAGGAGTTTCAGGCTGATAAACCTGACCGCTGTCCAGTGGGGAAACTGTTTGTTCCTGATAGATGGACTAATAAGGTAATTTCTGAGATTCATTGTTCTGTATTGGCTGGTCATCCTGGGATTTTTGGTACCAGAGATTTGGTTGCCAGGTCCTTTTGGTGGCCTTCCTTGTCGCGGGATGTGCGTTCTTTCGTGCAGTCCTGTGGGACCTGTGCCAGGGCCAAGCCCTGCTGTTCCCGTGCTAGTGGGTTGCTTTTGCCTTTGCCGGTCCCTGGGAGGCCCTGGATGCATATTTCCATGGATTTTATTTCTGATCTTCCTGTTTCTCAGAAGATGTCTGTCATCTGGGTGGTTTGTGACCGGTTTTCTAAGATGGTCCATTTGGTACCTTTACCTAAGTTGCCTTCCTCCTCTGATTTGGTTCCATTATTCTTTCAACTTGTGGTTCGTTTACATGGCATTCCGGAGAATATTGTGTCTGACAGAGGTTCCCAGTTTGTTTCTAGGTTTTGGCGGTCCTTTTGTGCTAGAATGGGCATTGATTTGTCTTTTTCGTCAGCATTTCATCCTCAGACAAATGGCCAAACGGAGCGAACCAATCAGACCTTGGAAACATATTTGAGATGCTTTGTGTCTGCTGATCAGGATGATTGGGTGACCTTCTTGCCGTTGGCCGAGTTTGCCCTTAATAATTGGGCTAGTTCGGCTACCTTGGTTTCGCCTTTCTTTTGTAACTTCGGTTTTCAACCTCGTTTTTCTTCGGGGCAGGTTGAGCCTTCGGACTGTCCTGGTGTGGATTCTGTGGTGGACAGGTTGCAGCAGATTTGGACTCATGTGGTGGACAATTTTCGTTGTCTCAGGAAAAGGCTCAATGTTTTGCTAACCGTCGTCGGTGCGTTGGTCCCCGGCTTCGTGTTGGGGATTTGGTCTGGTTGTCTTCTCATCATGTTCCTATGAAGGTTTCTTCCCCTAAGTTCAAGCCTCGCTTTATTGGTCCTTATAAGATTTCTGAAATTATCAATCCGGTGTCTTTTCGTTTGATCCTTCCAGCTTCTTTTTCCATTCATAATGTGTTCCATAGATCTTTGTTGCGGAGATATGTGGTGCCCATGGTCCCCTCCGTTGACCCTCCTGCTCCGGTGTTGGTTGAGGGGGAGTTGGAATATGTGGTGGAGAAGATTTTGGATTTTCGTCTTTCGAGGCGGAAGCTTCAGTATCTGGTCAAGTGGAAGGGTTATGGCCAGGAGGATAATTCTTGGGTTTTTGCCTCCGATGTCCATGCTGCCGATTTGGTTTGTGCTTTTCATTTGGCTCGCCCTGATCGGCCTGGGGGCTCTGGTGAGGGTTCGGTGACCCCTCCTCAAGGGGGGGGTACTGTTGTGAATTCCGTTCTTGGGCTCCCTCCTGTGGTTATGAATGGTACTTTTGTGAGTTCTGCCCTTGGGCTCCCTCTGGTGGTTTCGAGTGGAACTGCTGCTCCTTGAGTTTAGCCGCAGCAGCTGCTTTCACTAATCGGCTCCCCTGGCCTTGCTATTTAACTTGGCTCTGGTCTGTAGTCCATGCCAGCTGTCAATGTTCTCTGGGTTGGATTCAGATCTCTTCTTGGATTTCTCTGATGGCCTGTCCATTTCAGCATAAGATAAGTTCTTGCTAGTTCTTTGGTTGTCCATTTGCTTTGGACTTTACTGCTCAGTTAAGTTATGTTTCTTTTTGTCCAGCTTGTCATTATGAAATATTCAGGCTAGCTGGAAGCTCTGGGGAAGCAGATTTGCCCCTCCATACCGTGAGTCGGTGTGGAGATCATTTTTGTAAACTCTGCGTGGATTTTTAGTTTTTAATACTGACCACACAGTATCCTTTTCTATTTCTGTCTATCTAGATTAGAATTGGCCTCCTTTGCTAAAATCTGTTTTCATTTCTGTGTATGTCATTTCCCTCTCTACTCACAGTTAATATTTGTGGGGGGCTATCTTTCCTTTTGGGAATTTCTCTGAGGCAAGATAGTTTTCTGTTTCCATCTTTAGGGGTAGTTAGTACTTAGGCTGTGACGAGTTGTCTAGGGAGAGTCAGGAACACTCCACGGCTATTTCTAGTGTTGGTGTTAGGATTAGGAACTGCGGTCAGTAAAGCTACCACCTCCTCAGAGCTTGTCCCATGATTCATTTTACCCACCAGGTCATATCAGTGCTTCTCTGTAACCACCAGGTCATAACAAAAGAGACTGCATCTTTTGTGTCCTCGTTATTCACTGCGCCTTACATCGTCAACCATCACCACCTACACATCTGGGAAGCCCTGGGCACATACTTCACCTGTGGGAAGGTATACCATCTAGCTGCCATTCCATCACCCCAGCGGACCCCTAAGCAGCGACGGTCACCCTGACCGAGTACCACAGGTGGCGTCACGAACACTAGACAAACTACACCTTTAATTGGACATCCATCAAAAGGGCCACGGACCGGGTCAGGCCACAGTGACAACCCCAGAACCGCGAGGGACCCGGTACCGAGTACCCCATTGCCCTTAACGTGGGGGCGATCCATCTTGGCGTCACGAACAGGATCTACTTAAGCCTGAAGAATCGGGTCATGTGTGCCTAAGAATTGTGCCAGAATTGTATTTGAACTGTGATTTGCTTAAGGACTGTGTATTGCCATTTGCCGCCAAAACCGCCGCCATTGCTGCGCCACGAGGAGCGCAGGAGAAGAAGGGCGTGGAGTTGTGGGCGTGAACGAACTGAGAAGCGCGAAAAATAATGGCCGCCCAGTCTAAATATCTCTGTACCTTGAGGACGTGTCCGTCAGCAGCTGAGATCCGTCTCCTGATCCTCAATGGCGGGCGGAAACAAAGAAAACGAAACCGCCCACGAAAAAGAGAGCGGGAAAAGGACCAGGAAGAGGTGAACCTCGTGGAGGATGCCATGGTGAGCTGCCCAGGACCAGAGCGTGGGGTCGGAGCAGAGGACTCTCCCAGCTACCCGGAAGGGCACCGGAACCAGGCCTCCACCGCTGACACCGACTCCCTGCAGGCCGGAATGGAGGAGTTGATTGATCAGCTCCTGCAGATGCGGGTAAACACCAAGGCCACATACCGGACGACACCTGCGGAGGATTTCTCGACACTGCCGCCGCTCCCTGCACCGCCCCAGGAGCCGCTACCAGCACCGTCGCAGATGACACCGCCGATGGAACCAACCAAATTGGAGGACGCCGCTGCGGCCGGTAAGCACGCCGATCCTGCCCCGGTGACGGAAGGCCTGCTTATAGGCCCCATTGCAGCGCCACCTCCCCGCGGGACCCATAGACTCCAGCACCTTGAACCCTGGGACCAGGCCATGGGTATGGAGCAGTTCTTAAAAGCCCCAATAGCGCCCATCACCTTGCGGGGTGAAGTGTACGCCGAATGGACTGTGTACCGCTCGGTGAATCCTGGGTCTGACTTTATAGGGTTCCCCGGGGCAGAAACGCAAAAAGGGGAGACTGTTGAGGTCCTAAGCTGGGAGGATTACCGGACCCAACTCGCCCGTAAGTGGGAGGAGAAGGAAGAGAGACACCAGGCCCAACGCCAGACCGATGACCAACGCAACCTAGCAGTGAAGGCCAAGGCCCGCAAGGACCGCACCACCCACCAGGCCCTGCGTAAGCAGGGCACCGTTGTAACCTTCAAGCTCCGAGGGGGATGGGGCTTCATCAAGGAGCAAGGGCTGTATGCAGAGGTCTTTGCCAACCGGAGGGATGTGGAGTCCCACCTCTGGGAAGGCCACCCAGACCGAGACCTTAACCCGGGAGACACTGTTACTTACAACAGACATTTCGGTGAAAAGGGCTGGTTCGCCTTAAATGTGCACAAAAGGAGAGACATTGTGGCACCTCCTACAAAAGCCCGAGCTAAAGTGTCTCCTGTGGCAGCAGCGCCAACTTGCGTACAGACCACTGCTACGACTACCACGACCACTATCACCCCCACCTATACCGCGACTTGGATTACCACTTGTACTGTCACTACGACAGAAGCTGTTGTGGCTACTGAGCCAACACCCGTGGTGGTCCATGCCAAGATTACCCCTGAGAGGAAAACAGTGGGTACTCAGACCCCCAAATAAGATGAGAGACCTCCCTATGTAGTACCAGGCGGTAGCCAATACCCAAAAGGGCTACCCCCGCCGGTACTACCTCAAGAGTGGTTTAAATAAATCTCGAAACCATGGCTTGTAAATAGTTAACTGTTCATTCCTTCTTTGCTGCTTTAAAACCCGTCCAGGGTTAACTCTTAAAGGGATCCCTTTGTTTACCCGGGATCCCTATTGTTTCAAGTTTTATCATTATTTTACACCAAAGAACTGCGGAATCATGAACTATGCATGGTCACAAACTGTTCCTGTACATTGTTTGCACCTTCTTAAGGGTGCTCTCTACTGGTTTTACATAGGAGGCTTTTACAGAGACTGCCTCTTAACAGAAGAAACTGCTGCTAAATTATGCTGTAAAAATAACTGCTTTGCTTCAGAGACCTGAAGAAAACCCATTGGTGTGGCAGAATTCCGGGTCAGGATTACATGTCTTGTAGCCCACCCAAGACCAACGTTCAGGGGTTCGTAACGGGTCCCTCATCTCCTACCACGTCATGTTGCCTTTAAGTAAACTTGCATATTGCTAATGTGATAATTTTGCACTACCTCTGAAAAGACTTGGGTTTCCTCTTAAAGGGAATGTTTACTTATTGTACTTGGATAATGTTGCTTTAAGAAGTTAGATAGCCATAATGTTTTACATGGTGATAGTATGTAGTCAAGAATAGTGAAATTTTTGATAATGTTAAGAGTGAAATGTTTAATGATGTACTTTGAATAAAATTGAGGACAAAAGAAAATTGGAAGAAAGATACGGTGAACCCGTAGTGGGGGTGAAGCCTGTTCTGTATTTCAATAAAGTGAACCCGTAGGGGTTAGTGAGTCCTCTAGAGAGCCTGAGGAAGTGAGTTAAAAGACTTTGCACTTAGAGAAAAATAAAAATGTTAATTATTGTTGTGTAAATGCACTTAGTAGATAGAATACCTGTATGAGTAATTGCGTTCCATAGATAGATAATAACTGTTTCCCATTTGCTTTATGCACAATGTAAATATGTTCTTGTTTTGCAACGTTCAAGTGTCCTCACCTCCCATAAAGGGAAGCATTGTTAAATTAACTTGTTTATAGCATTTCAAAATTTTGCATGTCTTTTGATAACCTGTAATTGTTGTTTTCTTTTCCCAGTCCCGGAGTACTGGATTTAACGGGGGGGAGTGCAGCGCCCCAGAGTCCTGGTTGCTGCAGTAATGTCGCTATTCCACCAGGGGTAGTGATATTACGTCTGATGGTACTAAAGGAGTTCATCTTTCCAGGTATCACAAAACAGACACCACACTTCACACTCCGGTCCACCAGGGGGAACCTTGTTTCTATCTATTAGGACACTCCTCACACTCGGGTAAAACTGGTGGGCTGGATAGAAAGTTAGTGAGAAGCTGACTGGGCTCAGCCCAGGCAAGACCTCTCAGGCAGACAGGGGGAGAGGAGGAACATCTGAGCTGCAGACAGAGGGTCCCTGTCAGGGGTGGGATCCTGACAGAGGCCTAGCACGAGACAGAAAGACACGGAGCTGCACCTGCCCCATGTGCGGCAGCATCCTAAGGAAGGACAAGAAAGGAATTGTGCTGCAGGGAGTGAGAAACGAAGTCACAGCACAAGGAGACAACACCAGAAGGAGTTCTGTCCTGTAAGAGGCTGCCTCCTTCTGAGGCGCGTAGCCGGTGGCCGGAATACCGAGGGAGTAATTGACTCTACGCATTGCTTCAAAGACCGGCAGGACAGTCAATTCCAAGTTGGCTGCCCGACCTTAAAACCTAGGAAGACACAGTGGCAAATTGTGGGGGTCGGAGCGTCTCTAGGGTCCCTATAAACAAGCCTCAGGCCATCAGTCATACGGGTATGTCCTATCCATACCATCTGGGGGACAGAGAGGAAGAAATAACATCTAGAACATCTACAAAGGTTGTGACGACTATCCCGTGGTGCTCAGCAGGGAGGTACTGCAACACACTGGCGCTAGTAGGAAGGCTACTTATTTCCACCTGGATAAGAGAACTCTGGATTTGCCTTCAGACCGGCCGGACTCTGCCTGCCCTGTGATCTGTACTCTGGACTGCGGATGCCGAAGTCTTCAGTAAAAGGTAAAGAGACTGCAACCTTTGTGTCCTCGTTATTCACTGCGCCTTACATCGTCAACCATCACCACCTACACATCTGGGAAGCCCTGGGGACATACTTCACCTGTGGGAAGGTATACCATCTAGCTGCCATTCCATCACCCCAGCAGACCCCTAAGCGGCGTCTGTCACCCTGACCGAGTACCACAGGTGGCGTCACGAACACTAGACAAACTACACCTTTAATTGGACGTCCCTCAAAAGGGCCACGGACCGGGTCAGGCCACCGTGACATCCCCAGAACCGCGAAGGACCCGGTACCAAGTACCCCATTGCCCTTAACATGGGGGCGATCCATCTCATTTACCTGACCACTCAACCTATTTCTTTAGCATATTTCTGGCCATAGTCTCGTGGAACAATGGCTTTCCATAAATTACCTAACCTACGTGAGGCCAGGAAGAGGATTTTTTTGTAATTTTTGTGCATTTACTTTACCTCATGTACTTCTTCCTTAGAACGGGATTTGTGAGTTATTGATTGTAAATATAGCTGTATATACATTTGTAAATATTAATTTCACGTACCTTATTATATGTACAGTTCACTAATTGTAGTTTGTGTTTACTTGCAGTTTGAGAAAGACCCGGAATAGGGTCGAAACGTTACTTCGTTTCTAATCCTGCTGTGTGTGTATATATACTTATGTTTCAACACATGTGAATAAATATATCACCCCCTGCAAGATATAGTCCCAGGAACACACGCACATCTTTCACAGTTTTTGGAGTTGGCCACTCTTGTACCGCAGCGATGCTCCTCAAAGGTGGGGGCATAGATGATGATATCATCCAAGTAAATCAAAGTTGCTTCAAAGTTCAGGTCTCCCAGACATCTCTCCATGAGTCGCTGAAATGTTCCTGGGGCGTTTGCTAGGCCGAAGGGCATCCGGTCGAATTCATATAGTCCCATCGGAAGGATGAAAGCCGTCTTGGCTCGCTCTTGCTCAGACATGGGTACCTGCCAGTAGCCGCTGGCCAAGTCTAATGTGGAGAAATATCTGGCATTCCCTAGTGCCATCAGGGACTCCTCTATCCTGGGCAGTGAGTTTGAGTCCCACACTGTGCAAGCGTTGAGCCGGCGATAGTCTACACAAAACCGCAAGGACCCATCTTTCTTTCTCACCAAGACTATTGGGGCAGCCCACGGGCTCTGATTCTCGCGTATAACTCCCTTCTTCAGCATGTGTAACAGCATTCCCCTCACCTCCTGGTACATCTGTGGGGGTATTGGGTGGCACCGTTCCCGGATTGGTGCCACATCCCGGTGGGTATCTCGTGGGTGATGGCCGTGGTATGTCCAAAGTCATCTTCATCTTTGGCGAACGCCTCCTGAAATTTCCCCAATACGGCTTCCACCTGAGGTACCTGCTGCGGAGTAAGTTCTGAGAGCTCTGCCCTCATGCATTCCAGTATCTGGTGCCCTTCTTGCAGTAATCTGGGGTCCGGAGCTGCCTCTGCTTTGACGGTCACCAGCCACGGATCTTCTGGCCTTGAGGTCAGCTGTACCACCTCAGTTGGGACCAACTCGTCTGGGAGGCCCAGGACTTGGGCGACTTCGCTTCTAGGGGGCAAAGTTGTATCTGTCTCCCCCAAATTTATGCAGTGCACAAGGACAGTTCCATCCCGCATGGTAGCCAGGGACCGTGCGACCAATATTCCTGACGGCAGCTGGTCGGCTCTGCTGGGCTCAATTTGGACTTCAACCCCTTCCAGTGGGATGCCGGCTCGTATGGGCAGGGGAAGCACCATCTGCCCAGGGGGTAACACTCGATTGACTGAGGCAGGGGCGATGACATTGCCGAGTTTCTTTCCATCGCTGTATGCTTCCCGGACCTGGGCGGTCCGTATCAGTTGTTGAAAGACCCTTCTCTGGGGGGTTTGGTCGCTCCATTGTTGCAGGAACTGTTCAGGGGACTCGTTGAAAACCAGGCTTCCGAGGTCTTTTAACACATTCATGCCCAGGGTTACAGTATGGTCGTTAGCTACCTCTCCATCCACCAGTACCACGCCTCTTCTCCCGAGGTGTTTTCCGCAGACCTCTATGTTCATGCAATTTCTGCCTCCAGGGCTGGTGTCATGGGATGCATCTGCATCATTCCCTGGATACGCTCTGTCCAACTCCACAGCATTACATTGTTCCCAGTGAACCTTGGCAAATTATTCAACATGGCTCCCAGGGAAATGCTAGACCTGGGAACTTCCCCAGCTGCTTGGTCTGCCCTGTCTGCGCTACCATGTGACATCCTGACGACTACGCCAAATGTAATAGTATACAGGTACTGAGTATGTCACCTCGGAACAGACAGACCAACAGTTAATAGCAGGAATCAGGTTCTCCTCGCAGGGAGGAAGCAATGGAATATAACTAGCATTAAAACAGTGCAAAAATATGGGAGTCAAACAGTGTAACAGAAGTAAGCACGATTTCTTGAGAAAAGATCACTTATCAGTCTGATGAGGACTTGCTTGAAGGGTCGTCTTCTCCAACGTAGTAGCTGAGAAACAGCGGCACTTGTCATCCCTCTGTTGTCCGTGGGCTGAGTAGTCTCTAGGAGCCGGCAGCCTGGTGTTTCGGGAGTTAATGTGATATGCACAGGCTCTGAGTCATTTTAGCTTTTACAGCACAGCCTATCCCGGGAAAACGATGGTCAGTCTATTATTAAGTCTCTCACCAGGAATCAGGGGCTCTGCACTGTTAAGTCTCTCACCAGGAATCAGGGGCTCTGCACTGATACCGTGGGTACCAGGGGTCACAGTCTCTGTACTGATACCGTGGTTACCCAGGTCTCGCAGTCTCTACACGGGCCAATGTCTCTACACAGGTCTCAATGCGCCCCTCTCCAGTTACAGCAGAGTCTGCTTTTATGTACTCACAAGATGCAGTCTTTCTGGGCAATCTCCCTGTATTCGTCCTCTGACCGGGAGCTCTCTCTCCCGGAGCGCAGCTGCACCCTGCTCTGACCGCTGCTCACGCTGCTCTGTTCCTTGCGTGCGTGCCTTTCCCGCTCTCTGCACGGCTTCCTTCCTGTCCAAATCTCTTAGTCTGGCCCCTGGGGAACCTGTAGCACAGCTCAATGGTTCCAGGCATAGAGCCGAGAAGGTAACTGCCCCGGACTCTTCTTGTGCTTCACTTCCTTACACAGACTAGAAAGATCTTAGAATAAAGATAGTTTCTACAATTAGATGTGTTAAAAAAAATGTTCCTGTGCTGAGATAAGGCTACGTTCACATTTGCGGTCGGCGCCGCAGCGTCGGGCGCCGCAGCGTCGCCGCATGCGTCATGCGCCCCTATATTTAACATGGGGGCGCATGGACATGCGTCGCACTTGCGTTTTGCGCCGCATGCGTCCCTGCGGCGCCCGCGTCCGGGCGCAGAGGACGCAGCAAGTTGCATTTTTGCTGCGTCCAAAATCAATGAAAAAAAGGACGCATGCGGCGCAAAACGCAGCGTTGTGCATGCGTTTTGCTGCGTTTTTGTTTGCCTTGTGCGTTGCGGCGCCGACGCTGCGGCGCACAACACAAATGTGAACGTAGCCTAATCTCATAAATGTGCCCCTGCTGCGGAATGTCTGTGTCTGACCGTACACGGACATACTGAAAGGACAGCACGGGATCACAATTGATTCACTCTGAGGTAAAACATTTCATTGCAATGTTTTGCTTCAAAGAATCATCTGTGATCCCCTGCTGTCCTTTCGGTTTTCTCTCAGACCATGTTCCTGCACGGTCAGACAGGGCCATTGCACAGTGCACAGCAGGGACACATTTATAAGATTATCTCAGCACAGGAACATTTTATTTAAACACATCCAATTGTGACACTTATACTTATTCAAAGATCTGTTGATTAAAATGTTGATTAAAATTCACTTTGTTCATGGGAAAACTCCATTAAATAAACTCTATCCATTCCTGTATGCTACCCCATAGCAAGCCTAGAGCATGGATCACGGGAAAGTTGATTTTAAATAGGTGTTCATATGTGAACCATGTTGTTTTAGGTCCAAAGCTCTTGCTGAATAAATTCTTAATACATCTCTATTCCATTCTTCTGAAACAAATTTCAAAATTCCCTGACTACACACCAGTTTCAGAGCTATCATGCTAGTTGCAGCCAATGCCACTAGAGGGAGCTTGTTGCACACTGTTTAAGCATTGAACTGAAGTACAATAATTACAGTCATGAGAAAAACTCTGTACACTCTCTAAAATTTCTGTGGTTTTAAATATCAGTGCATAATAATTTAACAAAATAAAAACATTTGGTTCTTAGAAAAAAGGTCAGATGAGCAACACATGAAACATGTATTATTTAGCAAAAACTAGGCTAAACTATGCCAAATTTCAGAAGTTATGTATAACAGATTAAGTACATCCCATGGAAACATGAGAAGCAATGGAATGAAACTGAAAGGAAAAAGATACAGATTAAATATTAGAAAAAACTTTTTGACAGTGAGGGTGATCAATCAGTGGAACAGGCTGCCACGAGAGGTGGTGAGTTCTCCTTCAATGGAAGTCTTCAACCAGAGGCTGGACAGACATTTGTCTGAGATGGTTTAGGGTATCCTGTATTGAGGAGGGGGGTTGGACACGAAGACCTTGGAAGTCCCTTCCAGCTCTAACATTCTATTATTCTATGAATCAATAGCTTGTAGAAACATTTTTAGTAGCAATAACTTAAAGTAACCACTTCCTGTATGACTTATGAGTCTTCTTTATAATGTTTGTTGAGGCTTGGGGACATTAGTTTATACACAACTCTCTTAGGCTATGTGCCCACATCGCGGATTCGTGTTCGGATTTTTCGCAGGAACCAGGAAGAAGAGAGGTGAGTATTTTTTTTTTTTGGGATGCTGCCTTATACTACAGAATCTGCCTATGGGGGGGGTGCTGTCTTATACTACAGGGCTGCCAATGGGGGGGTCTGCCTAATACTACAGGGTCTGCCTATGGGGGTCTGCCTAATACTACAGGGTCTGCCTATGGGGGGTCTGCCTAATACTACAGGGTCTGCCTGTGGGGGGTCTGCCTTATACTACAGGGTCTGCCTATGGGGGAGTCTGACTAGTACTACAGGGTCTGCCTATGGGGGTCTGTCTAATATTACAGGGTCTGCCTATGGGGGGGTCTGCCTAATACTACAGAGTCTGCCTATGGGGGTCTGCCTAATGCTACAGGGTCTGCCTATGGGGGGTCTGCCTTATACTACAGGGTCTGCCTTTGGGGGGTCTGCATTATACTACAGGGTCTGCCTATGGGGGTTCTGCCTTATACTACAGGTTCTGCCTATGGGGGGTGCTGTCTTATACTACAGGATCTGCCTATGGGGGTACTGTCTTACACTACAGGGTCTGCCTATAGGGGTGCTGCTTTAAAGTACAGGGTCTGCGTATGGGGGTGCTGTCTACTACAGGGTCTGCCTATAGGGGTGCTGCCTTATAGTACAGTGTCTGCCTATTGGGGTACTGCCTTATACCACAGGGTCTGCCTATGGGTGCTGCCTTGTGCTATAAAGTCTGCCTATGGGGGGTGCATTATACAATATAGAGTAGGCCTATGGGGAGTGCATTATACTATATTGAGGACTATCTGGTACATTATACTATACTGAGGACTATCTGGTGCATTATACTATATTTAGGATGATCTGGTGCATTATACTATATGGAGGCTATCTAGAGGGGCATCATACAGTGTGGAGATTGTTGTGAATTCTGCTCTTGGGCTCCCTCCGGTGGTTGTTGGTGGTAGTGCAGTTGTCTTGGGGTTGTAATCCAGGGCAGGTGTTTCTGCTGATTGCAGCTCTACTAGGTATTTAGGTTTGCAGGATCCATGAGTCCTTGCCAGTTGTCCATTGTTCTTGGAGGGATTGCATCTCTCTCTGGTTCCTCATGCCCTGCTGCCAATTCAGCTAAGATAAGTGTCTGGTTTTTTGTCTCTGTGCACACATGCAGTGTGCTTTGCAATTCAGTGCAATTCATTGTGTTTTTGTCCAGCTTAGACTTTGTTTGGATTTTTCAGTCATGCTGGATTCTCAGGAGATGCAGATATACTTTCTATGTCTTTAGTTAGATGTAGAATATTTGTATTATCTGCTGTGGATATTTTTAGGATTTTAATACTGACCGCTTAGAATTCTGTCCTATCCTTTTCTATTTAGCTAGAAGTGCCTCTTTTGCTAAATCCTGTTTTTCTGCCTGCGTGTGTCTTTCCTCTTATACTCACAGTCAATATTTGTGGGGGGCTGCCTATCCTTTGGGGTTCTGCTCTGAGGCAAGATAGAATTCCCATTTCCATCTATAGGGGTATTTAGTCCCCCGGCTGTGTCGAAGGTGTCTAGGACGTGTTAGGTACATCCCACGGCTACTTCTAGTTGTTAGTTTAGGGTTTGCGGTCAGTACAGGTACCACCTACTCCTGAAAAAGTCTCTCATGCGGCTCCAAGGTCACCGGATCATAACAGTACAACTGGCCAACAATGAGTTAAATGCATCTCAGAAGAAGGGAAGAAAGAGCCTTTTTTTTCTGTAGCCTGCTTTGTCTTTTCTTCCCTCTTTTCCTCTGGGTGACTGAGGAGTCTTGTGCTAGCATGGATGTTCAGGGATTAGTTTCTCGTGTAGCCCAGCTTGCTGCTAGGGTACAGGGTATTTCTCATTATATTGTCCAGACTCCGCTTTTAGAGCCTAGGATTCCTACTCCTGATTTGTTTTTTGGGGACAGGTCCAAATTTTTGAGTTTTAAAAACAACTGTAAACTGTTTTTTGCTCTGAAGCCTCGTTCCTCTGGTGATCCCATTCAGCAGGTTAAAATTGTCATCTCCCTGCTACGTGGCGACCCTCAGGATTGGGCATTTTCCCTGGAATCTGGGAATCCGGCCTTGCTTAATGTAGATGCCTTTTTTCAGGCTCTAGGATTATTATATGATGAACCAAATTCTGTGGATCAAGCGGAGAAGACCTTGTTGGCCCTGTCTCAGGGTCAAGAAGCGGCAGAATTGTATTGTCAGAAATGTAGAAAATGGTCTGTGCTGACTAAATGGAATGAGGATGCTTTGGCGGCAATTTTCAGAAAGGGTCTTTCTGAATCTGTTAAAGATGTTATGGTGGGGTTTCCCACGCCTGTTTTGGTCTGAGTGATTCTATGTCTCTGGCCATTCAGATTGATCGGCGCTTGCGGGAGCGCAGAACTGTGCGCGCTGTGGCGTTGTCCTCAGAGCAGATGCCTGAGCCTATGCAGTGTGATAGGATTCTGTCTAGAACGGAACAACAAGGATTCAGACGTCAGAATAGGTTGTGTTTTTATTGTGGCGATGCTTCTCATGTCATTTCAGTCTGCCCAAAGCGTACAAAGAGAATCGCTAGTTCAGTTACCATCGGAACTGTACAACCTAAATTTCTGTTATCTGTGACCTTGATCTGCTCATTGTCGTCATTTTCTGTCATGGCGTTTGTGGATTCAGGCGCCGCTTTGAACTTAATGGACTTTGAATTTGCCAGGCGTTGTGGTTTCCCCTTGCAGTCTTTGCAGAACCCTATTCCTTTAAGGGGCATTGATGCTACACCTTTGGCTAAAAATAAACCCCAGTTTTGGACACAGGTGACCATGTGCATGGCACCAGCCCATCAGGAAGATTGTCGTTTTCTGGTGTTGCATAATTTGCATGATGCTATTGTGCTGGGTTTTCCATGGTTGCAGATACATAATCCTGTGTTGGATTGGAAGTCTATATCTGTGACTAGTTGGGGTTGTCAGGGGGTTCATAATGACGTTCCTGTGATGTCAATCTCCTCTTCCTCCTCTTCTGAAGTTCCAGAGTTTTTGTCTGAATTTCAGGATGTATTCGATGAGCCCAAGTCCAGTTCCCTTCCACCGCATAGGGACTGTGATTGTGCTATTGACTTGATTCCAGGCTGTAAGTTTCCTAAGGGCCGACTTTTCAACCTGTCTGTGCCTGAACATACCGCCATGCGGAGTTATGTTAAGGAGTCTTTGGAGAAAGGGCATATTCGGCCATCTTCTTCACCGTTGGGAGCGGGATTTTTTTTTGTTGCTAAGAAGGATGGCTCCTTGAGACCCTGTATTGATTATCGCCTCTTGAATAAGATCACGGTCAAGTTTCAATACCCTTTACCTTTGCATTCCGATTTGTTTGCCAGGATTAAGGGGGCTAGTTGGTTTACTAAAATTGACCTTCGGGGGGCATATAATCTTGTTCGTATTAAGCAGGGTGACGAATGGAAAACTGCGTTTAATACGCCCGAAGGCCATTTTGAATACCTTGTGATGCCATTCGGGCTCTCTAATGCTCCATCTGTTTTTCAGTCCTTCATGCATGATATCTTCCGGAATTATCTTGATAAATTCATGATTGTATATTTGGATGACATCTTAATTTTCTCCGATGATTGGGAGTCTCATGTGAAACAGGTCAGGATGGTATTTCAGATCCTTCGTGATAATGCTTTGTTTGTGAAGGGGTCTAAGTGTCTCTTTGGAGTGCAGAAGGTTTCTTTTTTGGGCTTCATTTTTTCTCCCTCATCTATAGAGATCGATCCGGTTAAGGTTTAGGCCATTCATGATTGGATTCAGCCCACATCCGTAAAGAGCCTTCAGAAATTTTTGGGCTTTGCTAATTTTTATCGCCGTTTCATTGCTAACTTCTCCAGTGTGGTTAAACCCCTGACCGATTTGACGAAGAAAGGCGCTGATGTAACAAATTGGTCCTCTCTGGCTGTCTCTGCCTTTCAGGAGCTTAAACGCCGATTTACTTCTGCCCCGGTGTTGCGTCAGCCAGATGTTTCTCTTCCGTTTCAGGTTGAGGTTGACGCTTCTGAGATTGGGGCAGGGGCCGTTTTGTCTCAGAGGAATTCTGATGGTTCCTTGATGAAACCGTGTGCCTTCTTTTCCCGTAACTTTTCGCCTGCTGAACGCAATTATGATGTCGGCAATCGGGAGTTGTTGGCTATGAAGTGGGCGTTTGAGGAATGGCGACATTGGCTTGAGGGAGCCAAGCACCGTAGTGTGGTCTTGACCGATCATAAAAATCTGATTTACCTCGAATCTGCCAAATGGCTGAATCCTAGACAGGCTCGATGGTCCCTGTTTTTCTTCCGTTTTGATTTCGTGGTCTTGTATCTTCCGGGTTCTAAGAATATTAAGGCTGATGCCCTCTCTAGGAGTTTTTTGCCTGATTCTCCTGAGGTACTTGAGCCGGTCGGCATTCTGAAGGAAGGGGTGATTCTTTCTGCCATTTCCCCTGATTTGCGACGGCTTCTGCAGGAATTTCAGGCTGACAAACCTGACCGCTGTCCAGTGGGGAAACTGTTTGTTCCTGATAGATGGACTAGTAGAGTGATTTCTGAGGTTCATTGTTCTGTGTTGGCTGGCCATCCTGGTATTTTTGGTACCAGAGATTTGGATGGTAGGTCCTTTTGGTGGCCTTCTTTGTCGCGTGATGTGCGTTCTTTTGTGCAGTCCTGTGGGACTTGTGCGCGGGCCAAGTCTTGTTGTTCCCGTGCTAGTGGGTTGCTTTTGCCTTTGCCGGTCCCTGAGAGGCCCTGGACGCATATTTCTATGGATTTTATTTCAGATCTTCCGGTTTCCCAGAGGATGTCGGTTATCTGGGTGGTTTGTGACCGGTTTTCTAAGATGGTTCATTTGGTGCCTTTGCCTAAATTGCCTTCCTCTTCTGATTTGGTTCCGTTGTTTTTTCAGCATGTGATTCGTTTCCATGGTATTCCGGAGAATATTGTGTCTGACAGAGGTTCCCAGTTTGTTTCTAGGTTTTGGCGGGCCTTTTGTGCTAGGCTGGGCATTGATTTGTCTTTTTCTTCCGCATTTCATCCTCAGACAAATGGCCAGACCGAGCGAACTAATCAGACTTTGGAAACTTATTTGAGATGCTTTGTGTCTGCTGATCAGGATGATTGGGTGGCTTTCTTGCCATTGGCCGAGTTTGCCCTTAATAATCGGGTTAGTTCGGCTACCTTGGTTTCGCCCTTCTTTTGTAATTTTGGTTTTCATCCTCATTTTTCTTCCGGGCAAGTTGAACCTTCTGATTGTCCTGGTGTGGATTCTGTGGTTGATAGGTTGCAGCAGATTTGGGCTCATGTGGTGGACAATTTGGTGTTGTCTCAGGAGGAGGCTCAGCGTTTTGCTAACCGTCGTCGGTGTGTTGGTTCCCGGCTTCGGGTTGGGGATTTGGTCTGGTTGTCTTCCCGTCATGTTCCTATGAAGGTTTCTTTATCCAAGTTTAAGCTTCAGTTTATTGGTCCTTATAGGATTTCTGAGATTATCATTCCGGTGTCTTTTCGTTTGGCCCTTCCGGCCTCTTTTGCCATCCATAATGTTTTCCATAGATCTTTATTGCGGAAATATGTGGTGCCTGTTGTTCCCTCTGTTGATCCTCCTGCTCCTGTGTTGGTTGATGGGGAGTTGGAGTATGTGGTTGAGAAGATTTTGGATTCTCGCTTTTCGAGGCGGAGGCTTCAGTACCTTGTCAAATGGAAGGGTTATTGCCAGGAGGATAATTCTTGGGTTTTTGCCTCTGATGTCCATGCTGCTGATTTGGTCCGTGCCTTTAATCTGGCTCGTCCTGATCGGCCTGGGGGCTCTGGTGAGGGTTCGGTGACCCCTCCTCAAGGGGGGGTACTGTTGTGAATTCTGTTGTGGGTTCTGCTCTTGGGCTCCCTCCGGTGGTTGTTGGTGGTAGTGCAGTTGTCTTGGGGTTGTAATCCAGGGCAGGTGTTTCTGCTGATTGCAGCTCTACTAGGTATTTAGGTTTGCAGGATCCATGAGTCCTTGCCAGTTGTCCATTGTTCTTGGAGGGATTGCATCTCTCTCTGGTTCCTCATGCCCTGCTGCCAATTCAGCTAAGATAAGTGTCTGGTTTTTTGTCTCTGTGCACACATGCAGTGTGCTTTGCAATTCAGTGCAATTCATTGTGTTTTTGTCCAGCTTAGACTTTGTTTGGATTTTTCAGTCATGCTGGATTCTCAGGAGATGCAGATATACTTTCTATGTCTTTAGTTAGATGTAGAATATTTGTATTATCTGCTGTGGATATTTTTAGGATTTTAATACTGACCGCTTAGAATTCTGTCCTATCCTTTTCTATTTAGCTAGAAGTGCCTCTTTTGCTAAATCCTGTTTTTCTGCCTGCGTGTGTCTTTCCTCTTATACTCACAGTCAATATTTGTGGGGGGCTGCCTATCCTTTGGGGTTCTGCTCTGAGGCAAGATAGAATTCCCATTTCCATCTATACGGGTATTTAGTCCTCCGGCTGTGTCGAGGTGTCTAGGACGTGTTAGGTACATCCCACGGCTACTTCTAGTTGCGGTGTTAGTTTAGGGTTTGCGGTCAGTACAGGTACCACCTACTCCTGAGAAAGTCTCTCATGCGGCTCTAAGGTCACCGGATCATAACAGGAGATTACAGTGAGGGGGCCATCATACAGTGTTGGAGCCATCAGTTTGGTGGCTTCTAAGGGGTCAGTATACTATGTGTAAGAGAGCATCACACTGTGTATAGGGGAGCTGTACAGGAGGCAGACTCAGGACATTATTAATTGTAAAGTGGGCACTTATTGTTATAGGGGAACTCAGGTTACTGTGACTATCAAAGGGGCACACAGGGAAATATTACTTTCTAGGGGGCAAAATATGGGCACTGTTTTCTAAG
The DNA here is from genome assembly GCF_051348905.1 of Ranitomeya variabilis. Taxonomy (NCBI): domain Eukaryota; kingdom Metazoa; phylum Chordata; class Amphibia; order Anura; family Dendrobatidae; genus Ranitomeya; species Ranitomeya variabilis. Next base: position 248,732,536 of record NC_135236.1, read on the forward strand.
GCACTTGCACCCGACATTGCTATATTATAGAGGGTTGCTTTAGAATTTAGAGGGCACAGTGAACCACACAGCAGGTGCAGTAGTAGCGACACATACGGCAGCAGCAGCTCAGTATTGGGGTATCAGCAGGATGAGGAGTTTGTGCAGGTTGGGAATAGATGATAGGTAGACCTCAACTATGGGAGACAAACTGAGAAAAAAAATCCAGAAAATCACATTGTCTGTTTTTTTATCATTTTATTTGCATATTATGGTGGAAAATAAGTATTTGGTGAGAAACAAACAATCAAGATTTCTGGCTCTCACAGACCTGTAACTTCTTCTTTAAGAGTCTCCGCTTTCCTCCACTCATTACCTGTAGTAATGGCACCTGTTTAAACTTGTTATCAGTATAAAAAGACACCTGTGCACACCCTCAAACAGTCTGACTCCAAACTCCACTATGGTGAAGACCAAAGAGCTGTCAAAGGACACCAGAAACAAAATTGTAGCCCTGCACCAGGCTGGGAAGACTTAATCTGCAATAGCCAACCAGCTTGGAGTGAAGAAATCAACAGTGGGAGCAATAATTAGAAAATGGAAGACATTCAAGACCACTGATAATCTCCCTCGATCTGGGGCTCCACGCAAAATCCCACCCCGTGGGGTCAGAATGATCACAAGAACGGTGAGCAAAAATCCCAGAACCACGCGAGGGGACCTAGTGAATGAACTGCAGAGAGCTGGTGACAAATGTAACAAGGCCTACCATAAGTAACACACTACGCCACCATGGACTCAGATCCTGCAGTGCCAGCCGTGTCCCACTGCTTAAGCCAGTACATGTCCGGGCCTGTCTGAAGTTTGCTAGAGAGCATTTGGATGATCCAGAGGAGTTTTGGGAGAATGTCCTATGGTCTGATGAAACCAAACTGGAACTGTTTGGTAGAAACACAACTTGTCGTGTTTGGAGGAAAAAGAATACTGAGTTGCATCCATCCAACACCATACCTACTGTAAAGCATGGTGGTGGAAACATCATGCTTTGGGGCTGTTTCTCTGCAAAGGGGCCAGGACAACTGATCCGGGTACATGAAAGAATGAATGGGGCCATGTATCGTGAGATTTTGAGTGCAAACCTCCTTCCATCAGCAAGGGCATTGAAGATGAAACGTGGCTGGGTCTTTCAACATGACAATGATCCAAAGCACACCGCCAGGGCAACGAAGGAGTGGCTTCGTAAGAAGCATTTCAAGGTCCTGGAGTGGCCTAGCCAGTCTCCAGATTTCAACCCTATAGAAAACCTTTGGAGGGAATTGAAAGTCCGTGTTGCCAAGCGAAAAGCCAAAAACATCACTGTTCTAGAGGAGATCTGCATGGAGGAATGGGCCAACATACCAACAACAGTGTGTGGCAACCTTGTGAAGACTTACAGAAAACGTTTGACCTCTGTCATTGCCAACAAAGGATATATTACAAAGTATTGAGATGAAATTTTGTTTCTGACCAAATACTTATTTTCCACCATAATATGCAAATAAAATGATAAAAAAACAGACAATGTGATTTTCTGGATTTTTTTTTTCTCAGTTTGTCTCCCATAGTTGAGGTCTACCTATGATGTAAATTACAGATGCCTCTCATCTTTTTAAGTGGTGGAACTTGCACTATTGCTGACTGACTAAATACTTTTTTGCCCCACTGTATAACTGGTAGTCTGAAGGGAAAGTCAGTGTGTTCCAGACAGCAGTCTCAGGAGGACAGAGGGTTTATGGAGCTGTGTAAGCCACAGTGCTACAGCTCCTGGAAAGAGACATTTAGAAAGCAGAATTGATTGCAGTGAGCATGCAGGAGAGGAATCATAGGAGAGGATACCAGAGGGGGACCAGCCCCGAGCAGGCTGCCTCCTTCTGAGGCGCAGAAATCCGGTAGCCGGAATACTGAGGTTGTAAGGACCTCCACGCCTTACATCAGAGACAGGCAGGACAGCTGAACTTCAAGTTCCCTGTCCGACCCAACACCCAGGAGGCACAGTGACACCCTTCAGAGCCGGGTCATCTAAGAGATCCTATAAATAGGCTCAGTCACCAGTCATACGGGTTATGTCCTATCCTACCCTGGGGACAGAGAGAAAGAGGTAACATCTGTGAGGACCTTATGTGAAGCTTCTAGCAGTAAGAGACTACACCACTACAGCGCAAAGGAAGGCTTCTATTTTCCACCTGGATAAGGGGACTCTGGAACTGCCTCCAAACCGCCCAGACTGTGGCTACTGAAGTCTTCAGTAAACGAGGTAAAGAGACTGCAAACGTGTGTCCTCATTCCTTACTGCACCCCTCACCATTCTACCATCTTCACACTGGGAAGCCCTGGGGATCTACTTCACCTGTGGGAACGTATACCATTTAGCTGCCATAATATCACCCCAGGGGGGCCCCTTAAAGCAGCGTCGGTCATACAACAGGTGGCGTCACGAACATAAACTTTATTCCCTTAAAAGACCTTTCCCTTTTACATGGGCGCCCAGGACCATGGACCGGGTCACAGCCACCGTGACATTCCCCTGTGAACACCGGACCCGGTACCGAGTACCCCACGGCCCTGGCGGACGACTCAGAAAAGTGATGACTCCATCATAAAGAACGTCAGCGGTAAGTCATTTTCTGTATCTGTGCTGTGATCTATGTTCTGTAGGGCTGGTATCTACCACTGACCATATGGTGGTAATATCCATGTTGGTCTTTGTATAGAGATTATCTTCAGTAACATCGCTGTCATCTGCTGAGGTTCTCCTCCAAAATTATGGGGTTTTTTTGGTTGCCGTGACATTGCATTAAAATGCAATAACGGGAGAACAAAAGAACGTATCTGCACAAATGTGGCATAATTAAAAACGTCAGCACGCAAAAAATAAGCCCTCACCCGACAACAGATCACGAAAAATGGAGACGCTACCGGATTCGGAAAATTGCGCAATTTTTTGTTTTTACCACTTAGATAAAAGAGAACCTAGACATGTTTGGTGTCTATGAAGTCGTTATGGCAGGTCAGTTTTAGCATTTTGTGAACCTAGCAAAAAAGTCAAACAAAAAACAAATGTGGGATTTTTTTTTTTTGCAAATTCATCGCACTTGGAATTTTTTTCCCGTTTTCCCTTACATGACATGGTAAAACCATATTGATGGAAAAATAAAAAAGTTATGGCTCTGGAAAGAAGGGGAGCAAAAAACGAAAACGAAAAAACAAAAAAAGCTCTGGGGGTTAAAGGGAATCTGTCACCTACTTTTTCGTATATAAGCTTCGTCCACCACAATCAGCCATTCCGTAATGCTGTAGATAAGCCCCCGATGTAACCTGAAAGATAAGAAAAACAAGTTATTTTATACTTACCTGGGGGGGGCGGTCCGGTGTAGCCCGGTACGATGTGTGTCGCGGTCCGGCGCCTCCCATCTTCATGCGATGACGTCCTCTTCCTTGCTTCGTGTCACGGCTCCTGCGCAGGTGTACTTTGTCTGCCCGGTTGAGGGCAGCGTAAAGTACTGCAGTGCGCAGGCGCTGGGCTAATTGGACAGAATGGTGTACATAAGCCCCTAAAGGCGGGGGCCGCAGCTTATATATGAAAAAGTAGGTGACAGATTCCCTTTAAGGGGTTAAATACTGCACTTGCGCAGTTCATATTGTGGTCTTTGGGGAAAAAATGTTGGCTGCAGCAAAATGACGCCAGCGGCAACTCTTGCGCGGTAGCATCTAGTAGATAGATGCTACTGCGCATGTGCTGCCAGCGGCACCATTTTGTTGGAGGAAAAAAAATTGGCTGCAGTAATAGATGCTCCTGCACAAGTGTTGCCGCGTGCTGCCGCCAGCACCATTTTGCTGCAGCCAAATTTTTCTTCCCTCCAACTAAATGGCATCTATCAGCTGCCAGTGCCATTTTGCTGTACTTACATTTTTTTTTACAAACACCACAATATGAACTGCACAAGTGCAGTATTTGAAATAAAAGGCAGGTCACTGAAGGTTTAGTGACCTGTCATTTAAGCCCACAAGTATGAATATGAGAATAAAGACCCGCCCCAAGTACGAGAATCTCATTAACGGCAAATTACAAATACAAAGTAAACAACAACCACAAGATGGATTTCATCAACCAAGGTTTCATTTTAATCAGTATAATGGTGCTGACCTGACACTGTCTGTAGTTTACTGAGCACAATCCTGATGACAGGTTCACTTTAAGATCGCATTACATTAGAATTGGGTTGAAACCTGGACTTTGATTAGAGCATTGCAATAAATTGATTCTTTTCTTTTTCAATTATTCTGATGTAGATTTACTAATGTACTTGGGATCAATGTTCTGTTGGATAACCCAGTTTCAGCCAGCCTTTACCTTTTGGATAGATGGCTTTACATTCAACTCTACAATACTTGGGAATTTTTCTGAAAAGTTCCCAGGCTCGAGTTCATATGAGTTCATCCAGCAGACTCGAGGTAACTACAGGACATTCCCCTGCATTCCATTCATTCACCAAGTTTTACAGACAGGATCACAGCTGCATTAGCAGAGCTCCTGGGTGTAAAATGATTTAACCCCTTCAGATGGATTTACAGCGTGGGACAAGACTGAACGACGGAAGGTATGGAATATTGTTGTTTGTTTTGTTTAACTTTATTTCAGGTGACAAGGGTCTTCAGGTGGATTAAGAGTATAATAAAATATTAAAACACCATGTGTCTTTATTTCATTAAAATACTTTTTAATAATGTGTGTGTGTGTTTTATTAACCATTTTGCACTATTGGATTAATAATGGATAGTTGTCATAATTGACGCCTCTCTATTATTAACCTGGCTTAATGTCACCTTACAATAGCAAGGTGACATTAACCCTTCATTACCCCATATCCCACCGCTACACAGGAGTGGGAAGAGAGAGTGCCAGAATAGGCGCATCTTCCAGATGTGCCTTTTCTTGGGTGGCTGGGGGCAGATGTTTTTAGCCAGGGGGTCCTATAACCATGGTACCTCTCTAGGCTATGAATATCTGCCCTCTGTCACTGGCTTTCCCACTCTGGCGGAGAAAATTGCGAGGGAGCCCACGCCAATTTTTTCCGGGATTTAACCCTTTAATTTAATAGCTAGAGACCCCAAATTTTACACAGACACACTTGTTACATTAGTAAAGAGGAATATGTAATAAAAGAAGGGATATGAGATGGTTTACTGTATGTAAACCATGTCTCATATCCTGTCGGGTTTGTGAAGGAGAGAGCAAAAGCCGGCAATTGAATTACCAGCTTTTCTGCTATCTAGCTCTGAATTATAAATATATATATATATATATATAAATATATATATATACATATGTGTCTCACTGACATATATATATATACCTATTCTATGTGTACACATTCATTCTACCTATTCTATTCTATTCTGTCAGTGTGATTTTACTGTATACCGCACTGAATTGCCGGCTTTTCTATAGAACACCGGTCCGTATTTCTCGCAAGTCACACGCATGGTCCGTGTTTAATCCGTAATTTTCTCGCCCCTATAGACTTTCATTGGCGTATTTTTTGCACAATACGCTGACAAACGCAGCATGCTGCGATTTTCTACGCTCGCAACATGTCGTATATTACGGATGCGTAATATACGGCAGATAGGAGCTGTCCCATAGAGAATCATTGGGCCGTGTGCAATGCGTATTTTCTGGACGTATTTTATGCGCTCATACGTCCGTAAAACTCGCTAGTGTGATGCCGGCCTAACTCTGGAACGCTTCAACAGATGCTGATGATTCTGACACTGTTCTCCCATGACATATTGTACTTCATGACAGTGGTCAAATTTCTTTGATATTAGCTGCGTTTATTTGTGAAAAAAAATGGAAAATTTTGAAAATTTCGCAATTTTCCAACTTTGAATTTTTATGCCCTATAAATTACAGAGATATGTCACACAAAATACTTAATAAGTAACATTTCCAACATGTTTACTTTACATCAGCACAATTTTGGAACCAAATTATTTTTTTGTTAGGGAGTTATAATGGTTAAAAGTTGACCAGCAATTTCTCATTTTTACAACACCATTTCTTTTTAGGGACCACATCACATTTGAAGTCACTTTGAGGGGTCTATATGATAGAAAATACACAAGTGTGACACCATTCTAAAAACTGCACATCTCAAGGTGCTCAAAACCACATTCAAGAACTTTATTAACCCTTCAGGTGTTTCACAGGAATTTTTGGAATGTTTAAAAAAAATTAACATTTAACTTTTTTGACAAAAAAATTTACTTCAGCTCCAATTTATTTTATTTTACCAAGGGTAACAAGAGAAATTAGACACCAAAAGTTGTTGTAAAATTTGTCCTGAGTACGCTGATACAACCTATATGTGGGGGTAAACCACTGTTTGGGCGTATGACAGAGCTCGGAAGGGAAGGAGCACCGTTTGACTTTTCAATGCAAAATTGACTGGAATTGAGATGGGACGCCATGTCGCGTTTGGAGAGCCCCTAATGTGCCTAAACATTGAAACCCCCCCACAAGTGACACCATTTTGGAAAGTAAACCCCTAAGGAACTTATCTAGATGTGTGGTGAGCACTTTAACCCACTGAGTGCTTCACAGAAGTTTATAATGCAGAGCCGTAAAAATGAAAATCATATTTTTTGACAAAAATGATATTTCGCCCCGAATTTTTTACTTTTCCAAGGGTAACAGAAGAAATTGGATCCCAGAAGTTGTGCAATTTGTCCTGAGTATGCTGATACCCCATATGTGGGGGTAAACCACTGTTTGGGCGCATGGCAGAGCTTGGAAGGGAAGGATCGCCATTTGACTTTTCAATGCAAAACTGATTGGAATTGAGATCGGACGCCATGTCGCGTTTGGAGAGCCACTGATGTGCCTGGCAGAGCTCGGAAGGGAAGGAGCACCGTTTGGAATGCAGACTTAGATGGAATGGTGTGCAGGCATCACATTGCGTTTGCAGAGCCCCTGATGTACCTAAACAGTAGAAACCCCCCACAAGTGACCCCATATTGAAAATGAGACCCCACAAGGAACTTATCTAGATGTGTTGTGAGAACTTTGGACCCCCATGTGTTTCACTACAGTTTATAACACAGAGCCGTGAAAATAACAAATCCTTTTCTTTTCCACCAAAATTATTTTTTAGCCCCCAGTTTTGTATTTTCCCAAGGGTAACAGGAGAAATTGGACCACAAAAGTTGTTGTCCAATTTGCCCTGAGTACGCTGATACCCCAAATGTTGGGGTAAACCCCTGTTTGAGCGCACGAGAGAGCTCGGAAGGGAAGGAACACTGTTTTACTTTTTCAACGCAGAATTGGCTGGAATTGAGATCGGACGCCATGTCGCGTTTGGAGAGCCCCTGATGTGCCTAAACAGTGGAAACTCCCCAATTCTAACTGAAACCCTAACCCAAACACACCCCTAACCCTAATCCCAACCATAACCCTAACCACACCCCTAACCCTAATCCCAACCCTAATCCCAACAGTAAATGTAATCCAAACCCTAACTTTATCCCCAACCCTAACCCTAGCTTTAGCCCCAACCCTAACCCTAACTTTAGCCCCAACCCTATCCCTAACTTTAGCCCCAACCCTAACCGTAACTTTAGCCCCAACCCTAACCATAACTTAAGCCCCAACCCTAACCCTAACTTTAGACCCAACCAAAACCCTAACTTTAGCCCCAACCCTAACAGTAGCCCTAACCCTAACTTTAGCCCCAACCCTAACCCTAATGGGAAAATGGAAATAATTAAAAAAAAAATAATTTTATCATTTTACCCTAACTAAGGGGGTGATGAAGGGGGGTTTGATTTACTTGTACAGTGTTTTTTTTTATTGGCAGCTGTCACACACTAAAAGACGCTTTTTACTGCAAAAAAATAGTGTTTGCGTCTCTACATTTTGAGAGCTATAATTTTTCCATATTTTGATCCACAGAGTCATGTAAGGTCTTGTTTTTTGCAAGACGAGTTGACGTTTTTATTGGTACCATTTTTGGGCACGTGACATTTTTGATCGCTTTTTATTCCGATTTTTGTGAGGCAGAATGACCAAAAACCAGCCATTCATGAATTTCTTTTGGGGGGGCGCTTATACCGTTCCACGTTTGGTAAAATTGCTAAAGCAGTTTTATTCTTCGCGTCAGAACGATTACAGCGATACCTCATTTATATCTTTTTTTATGTCTTTATGTCTTTTATACGAAAACTATTTTATATAAAAAAAAAATTTTTTGCATCGCTTTGTTCTGAGTACTATAACTTTTTTATTTTTTCGCTGATGATGCTGTATCACAGCTTGTTTTTTGCAGGACAAGATGACGTTTTCAGCAGTACCATAGTTATTTATATCCTTTTTGATCACGTGTTATTCCACTTTTTGTTTGGCGGTATGATAATAAAGCGTCGTTTTTTGCATAGTTTTTTGTTACGGTGTTCACTGAAGGGGTTAACTAGTGGGACAGTTTAATAGGTCGGGTAGTTATGGACGCGGCAATTTATTGTTTTTTTTTATTTAGATAAAGAAATGTATTTATTGAAACAATATTTTTTTTTCTTTATTTGGGATTTTTTTTTCTTTTTTTACACATGTAAACATTATTTTTTTTACTTTTATACATTGTCCCAGGGGGGACATCACAGTATAGTGACAGATCGCTGATCTGACACTTTGCAATGCACTGTGTCAGATCAGCGATCTGACAGGCACTGCAGGGAGGCTTCCCGGCGCCTGCTCTGAGCAGGCGCTTGCAAGCCACCTCCCTGCAGGACCCGGAAGGAGCCCCGCGGCCATTTTGGATCTTGGGCCTGCAGGGAGGAGGCGGTAGGAGACCCTTGAAGCAACGCGATCTCATCACGTTGCTCAGAGGGTCTCAGGGAAGCGCGCAGGGAGGGATGCTTCCCTATGCCGCCGGAACGCTGCGATCATGTTTGATCACAGTGTTCCGGGGGTTAATGTGCCAGGAGTGATCCATGACCGCTCCTGGAACATAGTGCCAGATGTCAGCAGCGATAGTCAGCTGACACTCGGCCGCGCTCCCCCCTGTGATGTAATGTCAGAAAGGGGTTAATCTATGGGGCAGCTCACATCACCGTATTTTTTCGCAGGTGTGTTCTACGTGTGTGTAAAATCGCAGCATGCTGCAATTGTACGCGCATATCGTCTGAGACTCTCCAATGCAAGCCTATGGGTGCGAGAAAAACTCGGACACCACACGGACCATCCTTGTGACTTGCGACAAATACGAACACATTTTTTTCATTTCAGCCTGTTGAGCCATTAAATTCAATGGGTAAAAGCAGTGAGAAATGTAAAGACATACGCATGTCATACAATGTCATATGGATGCCACACTGACACATAGGTGCGAGAAAATTGCATCATCGTATTGCAAAGGCATTACACACAGATGACACCTTTTTTTAGGTTAGGCCTCTGTCTGTCTGTCTGTCGGCGCCACACATTACAACTATCCCCCCCCTGAAACAAGCTAGGCCGCCTGGTTAGTCCTGCTAGCAGTTTTGAACTGCATTTCGACACCTTTTTTTAGGTTAGGCCTCTGTCTGTCTGTCGGCGCCACACATTACAGCTGTCCCCCCCCCCCTGAAACAAGCTAGGCCGCCTGTGTACTCCTCTTACCAATGTAGAACAGCATTTAGCCTACTTATTTATTTTGTCCTAGTAACTGTGTCAGACTCTCACAACAGTTGTCCTCCACCGCTGAACCCAGCAAGGCCGCCTGTGTACTCCTCTTACCAATTGTGAACTGCATATATCGTTCTTTTTTATTTTACGCCTACTCAGTGTGTCAGAGCCACTAATTACACTTGTCCTCCTCCCCTGAACCACGCTATGCCGACTGTGTACTCCTATTACAAATTTTGAACTGCAATTAGCCACCTTTTTTAATTGTTGCCCTACTCTGTCTGTCTGAGCCACTGATTACAGTTGTGCTCCGCTGAACAAAGCTATGCCACCTGTATACTCCACTAACCAATTTTGAACTGCATTTTGCCTACTTTCTTATTTTTGCCTTCTAACTGTGTCTGCCTCCCATTACAGTTGTCCTCCACTCAACAAAGCTGAGCCTCAGTTTTCATCCGATGTCAGATATTAAACTGCATTTGGCCTACTTGTTTGGTTGGGCCTACTAACGGTGTCTGCCGCTGCTTGGTGTTCTCCTCCACTGGACAAAGCTGAGCTTCAATCTTCAGGCTTTCGGCCTACATAACACATGAAACTGCATTTGGCCTACTAGTTTGGTTGGGCCCTAGTAACGGTGTCTGCCACTCCTTGCTTTTCTCCTCCACTGAACAAAGCTGAGCTTCAATCTTCAGGCTTTCGGCCTATAGGAAATTTTAAACTGCATTTGGCCTACTAGTTTGGTTGGGCCCTAGTAACGGTGTCTGCCGCTCCTTGCTTGTCTCCTCCACTGAACAAAGCTGAGCTTCAATTTTCAGGCTTTCAGCCTACATCAGATATTAAACTGCATTTGGCCTACTAGTTTGGTTGGGCCCTAGTAATGGTGTCTGCCGCTCCTTGCTTTTCTCCTCCACTGAACAAAGCTGAGCTTCAATTTTCAGGCTTTCGGCCTACATCAGATATTAAACTGCATTTGGCCTACTAGTTTGGTTGGGCTCTAGTAACGGTGTCTGCCGCTCCTTGCTTGTCTCCTCCACTGAATATAGCTGAGCTTCAATTTTCAGGCTTTTGGCCTATATCAGATATTTGTTTGGTTGGGCCTACTAACGGTGTCTGCTGCTGCTTGGTGTTCTCCTCCAATGAACAAAGCAGTGCCACCTGTTTACTCCTGTTACCAATTTTGAACTGCATTTAGCCTACTTTATTCTTTGGGACTATATCTGTGTTTCCTCCTCATCCTGCCCATTGCCCAGCCACTGCTAGATGAGTCTGCTGGTACATTGACCCAGACCACTACATTCCCCTTGCACTCTACACAGCCAGAATCTGACCCTGCTGAAAGTCAGGTTCCCCTTCCCGCATACTATACCACCTTACACGGGGACAAAGAGGAAGGTGCAGATGAAAGTGCAGGTTCCTTCATCAGGTGGGGGAGCATACTCGTTGGCGATGTCACTGGCACAGGGCCCCTCATAGTACACAAAAGTGACTCTGCCGGTGGGAGGCGCCCCCGCCGTCAAACACACCGCCGTACTTTGAGGGACCCTGTGCCAGTGCCAATGCGAACAAGTGGGCCCCCCCGCTTGCTCGGGATCACAGCACTTGCAAAGTTTTATTACTTACCTCTCCCGGCTCCACCGCCGTGACGTAGTCCGCGTTTCCTGGGCCCACAAAAAACTTGAGCCAGCCCTACCCCCCTCCCCACAACTTTAGCCAAATGACCCCCAATTTTCAATGCCTAACTATTATTAGAAGGTAAATTAAGATTCACAAGCTTAAGTGAGAAGAATTGATGTTTTTGACATTAAAATGGGCACTGTTGGTGTTTTCCTGTCCTCCACTCACTGCAGACTTTGATTCCCCATTGACTTACATTGGGTTTCGTGTTTTGGTCGATCCCCGACTTTTCGCAATAATCGGCCGATTTCACTTGACCCTACTTTTGACAAAGTCGGGTTTCACGAAACCCGACTTGATCCTAAAAAAGTAAAAGTCGCTCAACCCTAGTTCTGACACATTCGCTAATAATGCCACAGATAATGCTAAGTTATGGAATACTACTGTCGGTATACATATTGTGGGATGGATGGGGTACCCCTGGTGGCAAGGTAACCTTTCATGAAGCGGTACACACCTTCAGTATTTGGCCTATAAAGGAGGGGCTTTGGTACCTAAGAATAGGACTAGTCTAACCAATCTAGGGCAAGTTCCAACGTATGGTTTACAAATTAGTTTTAATGTGACTTCACACTCTACTGATGCCTGCAAACCAATATTGTTAGAAAGAATGATACATAATATGGAAATTTTCTAGTCTGTTTTTACAAGGTTCTAAAGACATCTGCACTAGTATTCCTGGCAATATACCTTGTAATGAGTCCTCTGAATATTTGTCAGGTTATTGGACCTGCTTGCTGTCATTATATGGATCCTAACAGCACTATGAAATTAAAGTTAAAGTTAGAAGACATTCAAAGACTCAGAGATCAATATGATAAAGACAATGATCGTAATAAGGACAGTTGGTGGGCAGACACCTTCTCCATTCTCAATCCAGCCAATTGGTTCAAAGGAATTGGGGGCTGGATAGCTGGAATTTTGCAAAGTTTGTTACACATCGCTGCCTTTATCCTTGTCACGTATGTAATACTAAAACATGTTCTTTGGTGTATTTCTGTATGTATTAGGAAATTCTGCACTAGGACAGCTAATGATGATACCAAAAGCGTTGTCACCCCTGCTTTTCTCTACACCGATTTCAAGAAGTTACCTGATGAAGATGTTGAAGCCAAGCACATGGCTACCTTCAAAAGATCCCCACCACCGTCATCAAAAATTTGTATTCATAAATTGTAGCATACAGGGAGGATGGCATCAGCCATGTGAAGACCAGTACCCCTCGAGCTTATGGCTTGGGATAGTACCTCTGATGCTGGACATTAGTTAGCAAAATTTATCTAGGGAGGATTGTGAAGGGTTAAACTAAGATCAAAACTAAAGGCTCTATTTTGTGCTTGTGACTCCATCTTGTTGTTTATGAGATAAATTCTGTTACTTAACTAGGCTATAGTTCATGGTTGTTGTGGAGCCAGACTGTTACAGTTTGAACAAGATATGAGACCGGGGGGTGTATTGCTGTGTGAGACTCTCTGACGCACATGCTGTTATGCTTGTTTCTATGCCACGTAGACACGGCCATATATGTAGTTTCCGGTCTTCCTGCATTTTTATAGGTTAAGTGCTGCAAGGGTGTTTTTATACTATTGGTTGAAGTATAACTTGCTAAATACTACAAAAGAAGTGACATAATAAACAGGGTTAGAGATCTACTTTGATCCTCCCAAACAGAGACACGTCTTGGTCTGGTCATTCTCAGTTGCTGGCAACGCCCTGTGGATTAATTTGGAAATCACTTGGTCAACCGTGAAGGGTCACTCCAGATCCTCCCTCAACAACTATATATAGGAGGCAGTGAGGACATCATATTGTATATCCCATATCGATGTACCAGCCTGTTATCTCTGCTGTTTTAATGCAATGGCCAGAGATAAGCAGGAAAAAGTAGGGCCACCGCAACTCGAGGGCCACTGCGTTGGGATTGCCCCCTCAGGCTGAAAAGTGCCAGCCAGGCCTTGCACAGCTCCCATGAGTCCTGTCCCATCTCGTCTCCCTCACATATCTCCCCATCCATCTTTCACTTGCAGGAACGGAATAAGGCACACTTTCCAGTGACTAGTTCTGGCCATAGGCCCCAAACATTGCAGGGATGTCCGAAAAAGACAGTAGCCGGCATTCTCGTGCTGCCTGAACAGCCGGTACTTTTCGTGTCCTCCAGCCCTCTGGCCTTGAACTACTACACTTTTTTTTATCTTCCAATCTAATCTAAAACTATCTCTACCTGACTAAAACCAGACAGTCCTTGCCTTTTACTGGCCTCCCACCTCCCATGCTGGGGCTGATCCCAAACATATAACTGTATCTTATCCTGTGCAATTTACTTCCTACTTCCTATATCTAGTATGCCCACAATTTAATATTTCCCCTTTCTAACTTAATCCCTATGCCCTAAGCTATACCTATGTCCTTTCCCTATATAATAATTATAATTTTATTTCTATAGTGCCATACATATTCTGCAGCACTTTACATTTTAGAGGGGACTTGTACAGACAATAAAAGACATTACAGCATAACAATAATAGCATAAATCAACAGATACCAAGAGTAATGAGGGCCCTGCTCACAAGCTTACAATCTATGAGGAAATAGGTGAGACACGAAAGGTGGATGATAACAATTGCTTTCATTGCTCTGACCAGCCATAATGTAAGAAATCGGGTATTCATATAATGCTGCATGAACCGGTTATCAGCCAGAATATATAAAAGTACAGACACAGAGGGCAATTAAATGCATAAAGTGTGTGAGCGCATGATACGAGGAACCTTGCTATGGTGAAAATTTTGAATGGGCAACACAGGGATAGATTATTAAATGAGTTGAGGCGGTAGGCCAGTCTGAAGAAATTAGTTTTTAGGGCACGCTTAAAACTGTGGGTATTGGGAATTAATCGAATTATCCTGGGTAGTGCATTCCAAAGAATTTGCGCAGCACGTGAGAAGTCTTGGAGACGGGAATGGGAGGTTCTGATTATTAAGGATGTTAACCTCAGGTCATTAGCAGAATGGAGGGCACGGGTAGGGTGGTAGACTGAGATGAGGGAGGAGATGTAGGGTGGTGCTGAACCATGGAGTGCTTTGTGGGTGAGAGAGCTAAGTTTATATTGAATTCTGGAGTGGGTGGGTAACCAGTGCAATGACTGGCACAAGGTAGAGGCATTGGTGTAACGGTTGGTGAGGAATATGATCCTGGCTGCAGCATTCAAGACAGATTAGAAAGGGGAAAGTTTGGTAAGAGGGAGACCGATTAATAGGGAGTTATATTAGTTCAGACGAGAATGAATAAAAGCAACATTAAGAGTTTTAGCAGAGTCGAAAGTAAGAAAAGGTCAAATTCTAGAAATGTTTTTTAGGTGCAGATAACAAGAGCGAGCCAGTGATCGTATGTGGGGGGTGAATGAAAGCTCGGAATCAAGTATGACCCCAAGACAGCGGGCATGTTGCTGGGGAGTATTGGTAGAACCACATATGGAAATTGCAATGTCGGGCATAGGTAGGTTAGTAGAGGGAGGATGTTACGAAACTGCAGCACAGAACTAGGAGAGATGGGGGAAAGCTGACCCTGCACTAAGACTAGGCTGAAACCTACGATGGAGTGGGCGACCCATTCCTTGCAAATAGACCCACCGACGATCCTAGTCTTAACTCAGCGACGACCTATAGAAAAGGGGAAGGAGGTCCCTAAAAGATCTAAGGACTGGGTACAAAAAACAGGTCACCTCCTAATAGGAAAGAAACACAGAGAAGGCTGCAAAAACAAACTGAAAACAGAAACAAAAGATAGCAGAACCAGAGATCCCAGAACTGCAAAATATCAAACACAGAAAGCTGTCTAAGCACCTAGCCAGAACTCTAGCGGATTAACACTGTTGTCCAGCAAGGAATGGGAGGCAGGTGCTGGGTAATAAAGGGTGATGCAATCACCTGACAAAAACAACCCAGCACCAGGGGAAAAAGACCAGCAGTAAGAAAACCACAACAAGATGGCGGATGGTCAAAACAAAACAGATTCTAACAGAGGAAACACAAGGAGTTCAGTTTTTGACAGGTTCAAAAAGGACAAGATATTGGAGGCAGCGGTGAGACAATCACAGGTATTTTGTAATAATGCAGGTGTGATGTCAGGAGTAGAGGTGTATAATTGGGTGTCATCAGCATAGAGACTGTACTGGAAACTAAATCTATTGATTGTCCAAAAGGGGCACTATACAAAGAGAAGAGGAGGGGGCCTAGGACTGATCCTTGAGGAGCCCCAACTGTAAGGTGAAGATGAGAGAAGGAGGAGCCAGGAAAAGATACATTTGAAGAAGTGGTCAGAGAGGTAGAAGGAGAACCAGGAGAGAACGGTGTCCTTGATGGAGCAGAGCATAGTGAGAAGGAGCTGATAATTCACAGTGTCAAATGCTGCAGAGAGCATTAGACATTAGATTTAGCTGTAGATCATTAGAGATTTTAGTAAAGGCAGTTTAAGTAGAGTGTAAAGAGCGGAAACCTGATTGAAGAGGGTCGAGAAGAGAGTTATCTGAGAGATAGCAGATTAGACGAGAGTAGACCAAGCATTCCAGGAGTTTAGCGATGAAGGGAAGATTAGACACAGGTCTATAGTTAGACGCACAGTTTTGGTCGAGGGATTTTTTTTTAAAGTAATGGTTGTATGATGGCATGCTTAAAGGAAGAGGGAAATATACCTGAAGAGAGAGAAAGAGGTTGAATATTTTTGTTAGGTGAATGGTGACAGCAGGGAAAAGGAACTGGAGGAGATGTGACAGAATAGGGTCACTGGTGCAAGTGGTAGGGCGAGACGATGGAAGGAGCCTGATCACTTCTTCTTCTGTGACTGGTTCGAAGTCAGACAGTGAGCTAGCTGCAGTGGGGGAGGGAGAACAGTGCATGGAGTGAAGGGATTTGGAGAAAATTTCCAGTTGAATATGGTCAATTTTTTCTTTTAAATAATTGGCCAGATCGTCAGTGCGGAGATCCGTGGTTGGGGCCTGCACTCTTGGGTTGAGTAGGGAATGAAAAGTGTCAAAGAGACGTTTAGACTATTGGATAGTGAGGTGATGAGGGTGTTGAAATAGGTTTGTTTGGTGAGGTGAAGGGCAGAGTTGTATGTTTTATGCCTAAACTTATAATAGATGAAATCTTCGGACAGATTGGATTTTCTCCAAAGATGTGCGGCGCACCTGGAGCACCGCTGCAGGAAACGTGTTTGCAGCATGTGCCACGGTTGTCGCCGTCTGTGCCGAGTAGTTCTATGTATAGGAGGTGCAGCTTCATCCAGGGCACTTTGCAGGGTTTCATTATAATGTTTCAGTGCATACACTCACCGGCCACTTTATTAGGTACACCTGTCCAACTTCTTGTTAACACTTAATTTCTAATCAGCCAATCACATGGCGGCAACTCAGTGCATTTAGGCATGTAGACATGGTCAAGACAATCTCCTGCAGTTCAAACCGAGCATCAGTATGGGGAAGAAAGGTGATTTGAGTGCCTTTGAACGTGGCATGGTTGTTGGTGCCAGAAGGGCTGGTCTGAGTATTTCAGAAACTGCTGATCTACTGGGATTTTCACGCACAACCATCTCTAGGGTTTACAGAGAATGGTCCGAAAAAGAAAAAAAATCCAGTGAGCGGCAGTTCTGTGGGCGGAAATGCCTTGTTGATGCCAGAGGTCAGAGGAGAATGGGCAGACTGGTTCGAGCTGATAGAAAGGCAACAGTGACTCAAATCGCCACCCGTTACAACCAAGGTAGGCCTAAGAGCATCTCTGAACGCACAGTGCGTCGAACTTTGAGGCAGATGGGCTACAGCAGCAGAAGACCACACCGGGTACCACTCCTTTCAGCTAAGAACAGGAAACTGAGGCTACAATTTGTACAAGCTCATCGAAATTGGACAGTAGAAGATTGGAAAAACGTTGCTTGGTCTGATGAGTCTCGATTTCTGCTGCGACATTCGGATGGTAGGGTCAGAATTTGGCGTAAACAACATGAAAGCATGGATCCATCCTGCCTTGTATGGAGCATCTTTGGGATGTGCAGCCGACAAATCTGCGGCAACTGTGTGATGCCATCATGTCAATATGGACCAAAATCTCTGAGGAATGCTTCCAGCACCTTGTTGAATCTATGCCACGAAGAATTGAGGCAGTTCTGAAGGCAAAAGGGGGTCCAACCCGTTACTAGCATGGTGTACCTAATAAAGTGGCCGGTGAGTGTATATACTATACATAAATCACATTATACATTTAGCACAGTACATTACATTTACTACACATATTAGTACCTATAAGATTCAATGGACTTTCACGTTTTGCATTTCTCATCCAGTGCAATACAATACAATAAAACCATATTCTAACATGTATTCCTGTACAAATACTGCAGATGTTGTCTTTAGGGGGAGAGTTGAATCATGGATTTATGTCATTCTACATCAACTCAGGAATGTGCTCTTCATACCATTTGGGGGCATCACAATCATTGAACAGAAATCAATCACAGACAATAAAACTTTCACACTCCTTATCTATGAACTGTTCCAATATTTATTTCTACAGCTGTTTATCCCTCTCTCATAATGATAGTTCTGCTTCACGCCATTTGTCTTTTCTATTGCATATTTCTGTGCCCTGTTGTGCATAAATATGTGACTCTTCACATTATCTGTTATACTGAGCCTAATGAAGAGACCTGAGTAGTCTCGAAAACTACTATTTATTACCATCTTTTCAGTTAGCCATTAAAAGGTATCAACCACTGAGGACTCTCAGAAGTTACCATCAGCATTTTTGTATAACCAGTTCAACCTATTGTGTACAGGCGACCTCTTGTGGTTATATTAGAGTATAATTCAAATTGAACATACAAAAGATATGATACGTGTTTATATTAAAGTATAATCCAGATTGTACATGATGCCTGAATAATAAATTTGTAGCTATACATCTGGCTTGTAGCACAATGTAGTACAAACTCCTTCTGACACACACATTTTTTTTTTATCGCAATTTTTATTTAAATAAATTTTAAAAGTTTTACAGGAAAATGAAAAAAAAAATTGCCATTTAAAATTTTTCGAGGACTTCCGGGAGGCGGAGCTAGTGAACGGCCGCTTTTTAATAGAGCTCCTGGACCTAAAGCGTAAATAACACCTAAAACGCTGATTTTTTCACCCAGAATCCAGGATAAGGACCGGACAAGGGATACCGGAGGTAATCCCAGCTATCCGGTTTCCCCCCGGGAGTCAAGAGGCGCAAGCAGCGCCGAGCACATTGCAGCACCCTGCGCAACTTCCAGCTTGCAGGGTCGGAGGCAGTGTAAAGACCGACAGGAAAGTGTGCGCGACTCGCAGCAACACCGAACTAGGTCGGTGAAGAAGGCAGGAGCCGCCGGAGAGGTCCTGAGACATACAGGGGCAGTGAGCTCCGGAAAGGCGCTGAAGTTCAGCGCGGGAAGAGAGGGCCAGCAGGGTCGGCGGTGGTGGAGGAGGCTGAGACCGAAGGAAGAAAAGAGAGCGGCATACAGAGGCACTAACCTAGGTTGATGAGGAAGACAGGAGCTGCTGAGAGGAACCGGAGGTGTGCAGGAGCGGTGAGAAACTTCGGAGAGGCGTAGAAGATCAGCGCGGGAAAAGGAGGTGAGCCGGCGCCATCTTGCTTGAAAGCACGACAGCACCTACAGCTCACTGCGCACAGCCAGAGGGGAGAGGTGAGCAGAACAGCAGCTATAATAGCTGCCACAAGGACAAGGTGAGCAGCGCAGGGGTCATATTTATTATCTCGGCATAAGGGGAGCAAGTGACAGCAGCGAGATCTTAAGCTGCCAAGAGGAAGGCGCAATAGACCCCCACCTCCTACCCCCCCTCATATTGACTGGTGGAGACTGGTAGCAAGCAATAGCGCCGCTGTGGGAGAATGGATGCGATGCTCCTGATTTAAATCAGTCACAAGGAAAGAAACATTTCTGCAAGGAGGCATATCTGTTGTAGGGTGATTTATAGAATCTGCATAGCGTAATCCGGTACTGGCTTTCATCATAACTCTATAGTAACTATAGTATCATTGCATCATATTTGGAGGTCACAGAGTTTTAAGTGAAAGCCCACCTGAAGTGATAATGTAAAGGACATTTAGATTCATCCCCGGATGTAGTTATCAAGCACAAAGATATCACTAACAACTTAACAAATATCTCAGGCTCCCATCTCACCATGGACAAATATGTGGGCAAAGGTACCAAGGCCGGCAGAAGCTCTACACGTAACCAGGCTGGCACATCTCCGGTATCATCAATGGCGGACACCATCACAGACAACCCACAATCAATAGCAACCACTATCATAGAACGGTTGATGCCTGAGATAGACAATCGTTTGGCAGCTTTTCAAACTTCATTGGACACAATAGTCTCACAAGTTAATACCCAGGGAGCACGCATAACTGACGCAGAACAAAGAATATCTGATCTGGAGGACTCTACCATAACTCTCACAAATAAATTAGATGATAAAGAAAAGATTATTTCGGATTTAATAGACAAAGTAGATGACCTTGAAAACAGGTCCCGTCGTAACAATCTGAGACTTATAGGCCTCCCAGAGTCGATCCCTTCCTCAGATCTGGTAAAAATCACATCTGAATGGTTGCCTAGAGCTCTTGGAGTACTGCCAACATCAGGCGTCGTGGCCATTGAAAGAGCACATAGACTAGGACCCCCAAGAGGAGGAGAGGGAGGCAGGCCGCGTCCGGTCATTTTCAAAATCCTGGATTTCCAAGATAAAATTCGTATCTTGGCAGCATTCAGGAAACAACGTACTCTGTTGTATGAAAATCACAAACTATTACTATTCCAGGACTACTCGGCCGCCATGGCAGCTAAACGCAAAGCATTTAATCCTGCCTGTAAAATTTTGGTGGATAAAAATATTCGCTTTAATCTGCAGTACCCTTCGATTCTGCGCTTTGTTATGGATGGGAAAAACTGGTCCTTCAGCGATCCAGGAAAGGCTCTGGAATTCCTTCATGAAACATCCCCGGGCTCACTCTAATTCTGTTAAATCCTGATAAGATAGCTATTTCAATATGTCATTATTAAGTGATATCTTGCTTGTGCTAACATTTTTATGCCCTTAAACGGCATGTTTACTTTATATGTTATGTTCACTTTAAGGTTGAAGACACTTGTTGTTATTGTTATAGAGTTAAATTGGGAAGAGAAATTGGGAGGGGGGGATGGGTTCTGCTTGTGTACACTTAAATCTTGGGTCCAGGGAGATCTTACGCTCACTCGCTGGGATGGGTGGGGATCTCATATACATCTTATACAGGTGGGTCTGATGGTCACCCGAAAAGGGATAGGTTAATGACTAATCAGACAAGCACCAAAGATACCACTATCCGCTCTTTACATTGGTGCTCATGGAATGTCAATGGACTTAACACCCCGGTCAAAAGGAAAAAAGTTTTACATTTCCTGCAAAAACAGAATTTTCACATTGTTTTTCTCCAAGAGACGCATTGGGTTAAGGGTAAACTCCCTTCTATGTTTAGCAGAAAATATACACTTTGTGCTGAGGCCTCATATACAAAAAAACAACGAGGAGTAGCCATATTGATATATAATGGCCTCAACTATGAGATACTAGACACTCTAGAAGACCCTCAAGGCAGATTTCTGCTAGTCAAAATCATGATTGAGGGATCGTGTTTCAACCTAGTCAACATTTACGCCCCAAATGCACCTGAAGTCCAATTTCAAGTCAAACTACGAGAGAGATTGGCGGGATGGGATACGTCACGGGTGGTCATGGGAGGTGACTTTAATGAGGTAGCAGACATTTCTATGGATAGATCTAACCCTAGGGATACTCATCGTTCAATGCAGGGTAGTGGCATTCAATCACTAATAGATCACTTTGATTTGATTGACGTATGGAGGCTACAACATCCTTTGGAGAAGGACTACTCTCATTACTCACATGTACACGATACACATGCCAGGATTGATTGTTGGTTATTACACGAATCTTTGATACCCTTAGTAACACACTCAAACATACAAAATATTCATATTTCGGATCATGCCCCGGTAACGTTTCAGTCCAAATTAGTATCCCCCATTCACCAGGAACGGAGGTGGCGCTTTCCTTCATACCTATACCAATCAGACGATTTTAGAAAATACCTACAAATGTCATGGGAAGTATATAAAAATGATAACCAGGTCCACTGTGATAGCCCACACCTGTTCTGGATGGCCTCTAAGGCCGTGTTGAGAGGTCAAATCATTTCTTACGTTAGTCATAAAAAGAAAGACATAATGGATAAAGCCAGAGTTACACAAAAATCACTAACTCAAGCATACAAAGATTTCAAATTAAATAACACTCCATTAACAAAGGAAAAATACTTAAGGGCAAAGGAAGAGGCAGACACTTTAGCTCATGAATTGGCTTTATTCAACTTAGACTATCAAAAACAAAAATATTTTAAATGGGGTAACAAGCCGGGGAAGGTGTTGGCATCTCTCACTAGACCATATAGGAAACAGATGAGAATACACAAAATTCAACAACGCAGTGGTCACACCCTGATTAAGAGCGAAGAGATAGTGGATGAGTTTCGTTCTTTTTTCAGTGAGTTGTATAGTTCAGAAACAGGGGGAGGAAGCGGGGAATTCCTCACAAACAGCCTTGCCCCAACGCTTACGGAGGAAGAGAGAGAGACCATTAATTCCCCAATAACACCTTCAGAAATTGTACAGACCATAACTAAACTTAAAGTATCTAAAGCACCCGGCCCAGATGGGTTCAGTAACGAACACTATAAGATCTTGGGTTCATGTATAGCTCCCTATTTGAGTGAACTATTTAATAAGATAGTTGGACTTGGTCACATACCAGACTATTTCAATGAGGCGGTGGTTATTGTTCTCCCTAAACCGGGTAAAGATCATGCTCAGGTCAAAGGTTATAGACCTATTTCATTATTAAATTCAGATTTTAAAATTTTCACAAAAATTCTGGCAGACAGATTACAGAAAATAATGCCAAAATTGATATCACCACAACAAACTGGTTTTATTCACGGGAAATCCATTACATTCAATATTAGGACAGCGGTGAGTGCAATATCCTATAGTAGAGCAAATAAACATATGAAAACCATTGTGGTAAGCCTAGACGCAGACAAGGCGTTTGATAGAGTATCCTGGAACTATTTGTATGATTTGTTATCCTTCCGAGAGTTTGGTCCGTGGTTTAGTGAAGCGGTCAAGGCAATCTATAGGAAGCCACTGTCCAGGATATCCGTGAACAATGTTCTATCCAGACCCTTTGAGATTCAGAGGGGAACCCGACAGGGATGCCCCCTGTCTCCACTATTGTTCAACATAGCATTAGACCCATTTCTGAGAAGGTTACAAAATGAGACGGCATTTGAGGGGGTGAAGGTGGGAGCTGCATCGGTAAAGATCTCGGCCTTTGCTGATGATGTGCTTTTATTTATTGCCAACCCAGTCAGAGCAATCCCGGCCATTATGCTTATTTTGGAAAGTTTTGGTAAATGCTCTGGTTTCAAGGTCAATTACAGTAAATCTGAAGCCCTAGCAGTTTTCAGATCCGGGAGATTGAACGACCCCACATTTCCATTCCATTGGTGTCAGGAATCTATTAAATACCTGGGGATAAGGTTGCCTGCAGACCCATCTATTTTATATAGAACTAATTATAGGCCATTGGTCTCCTCCATAATTGATCTTCTCCACTCCTGGAAACACTTCTCACTGTCATTCTCTGGCAGATGCTATTTAATTAAAATGATAGTTTTTCCTAAACTGCTTTATGCCTTCCAGACTCTGCCACTGCTCTTGACTCAATCGGATAAGGATCTGTTGAACCTAAACTTCCGAAGATTCATTTGGGGGATTGGAGGTAGATCACGCATTAGTCTCGCAAAACTACAGGCATCCAAATTGGAGGGTGGTGTTAACTTTCCTGATTTGGGAAGATATAATTTAGCGGCTAACCTTAGATATGCTATTGATTGGATTAGGGGTCTTTCTCACTTTGCAAACGTTGAAATAGAGCAACAATTTTATCCACACATTTCACTACCATGTCTATTACATTTGGGCGGGGAGGAACTCCCAGTGGGAATACAGGACCACCCATCACTTTGGCAAACGATGCAGACTTGGAGACAATGTAGGAAAATTAGTGGTTTAAGATATAATTTATCTCCATTCCAGACTTTTTTGGGAAACCCGAAATTCATGGAGGGCTCCACACCGTCTTTTTATAAGATTTTGGCTTCTCAGGGTTGCAGGCAGGTGGTAGACCTCTTGGATCTTAATTTCTCAATAATATCTTTCGAAAAGGCATCACAACAATACCCATTATTTAATAATAAACCGTTTTTATTTCTTCAAGCGCGTAGCCTGGTTCAGAAATGTCAGACACGGGGGGAGACGACGGAGGGGAAGACCAACTTAGATAGGTTCATTCGGAATGTAAAATCTAACCCGGCTTCTATAAGTATCATCTATTCATTATTGCGTAAAAAATGGGTGGGGGAAGGGAAAACCACGGGAGTGGCGAGATGGCTGAGGGATATGCCTGACTTGGAGGTGAGTGACCTTTTTGAGGCCACCATGACACAAAGGAAAATTTTACCATATAGCAGTTATACCGACATGGCACTTCTAATATTACATAGAGCCTATATCACACCTTGCATGCAATCTAAAATGTCCCCATCTGTCGTCTACTCTTGCTCCAAATGTAAAGCCCGTAATACTGACATATACCATCACTTATGGAGTTGCCCGCAAATTCGGGAACTTTGGGGAGAGGTACATAAAGAACTGCAAAAAATTTGTGGAACGGGTTTTGCACTTACCCCACAATGGGCTATTTTTAATATCCTAGATGAAACATCTCGAAAATTACCCAAACATATCAAGGCAACACTTACGATATGGGCTTCAGCAACTAGAAAGAGTATTTTGCATCAGTGGTTGAATCCTTTAGTTCCTTCACTCTCTTTCATTCGCACAAAAATACAGTATATATTTAGAATGGAGTGGTTGGATGCATTGACTAACAAAGAAAAACAAGTAGGTAAATTCTTTTCTACATGGGTTACTTTTATTCCATCGCTCCCTTTGGAGACTAGGGAGAAGCTGAGAGCACAATTTGAAAATACCCAATGGTACTTATTGCAGCGGATAGGTGGTGACTCACCAATTCCTTGAGGTACCCTTATGGTTGGATGTACACAAAGTCCAGAGGTTTGAGTTTTTGGTTTGGGTAGGGGTGGGAGGGGTTGGGGATACATGATTGTTAACATTATCACATTTCTGTATCATTATCATTGGAAATGTATGTTGTGTATTATATCACATTTTAAACTCTAATAAAAAGATTTTCAAAAAAAAAAAAAAAATTTTTCACTATCAGTTATAGGTTGTCAACCAATATTATTCTGTAATAATATTTTAACTTTCGGTTAAGCATTTTCAAGTATATAAAGTGTAAAAGCTCACGAATGAACAAACACAGGCTCAATCAGAAGGAAAAAAGGGGGGATATGATATAGAATGTTGTGACCTATTAATATCCATCTTATATAGGTCATATATTTAACATGGCCCAAAAAGAATCCCAGGGAGACCAAACAACGTTAAATCTCTCTACAATATTGTCATTAAGGGCTGTCCGGTACTAAAAGTTCCTGATATCCTTGATGCGAGAATATAGATCTAGTTGGGAAGGTGGAGAGGTTTGTTTCCAATGGTAGGAAATCAAATAGCGTGCTTCTGTTAACATATGTAAAAGCAATCTAATGGATCTCTTGGATATGTATTCAGGAAAAATATTTAATAGAAAGAGCAAAGGATCTAGAGGGACTTCCACTCCAAAAACTTGCTTAGTGAGGAGTTGAACTTTCACCCAAAACTGTTTAATCAAAGGGCAGTCCCAAAAAAATATGAAAAATAGAACCTCCAGACATGACACAATGCCAGCAAAGGGAAGGAATACTGACAGACACTGTTTGATGCTTTAACATGGTATTTAACATCCTATTTCACTCACAGTACAGAATGGATTAATCGTGGAGCGAGTAGTAAAGATATTTCTCCAAAGTGTCCCAGGAGCCATTTTTCAGCACCACAATGTTGCTCGTGCTACTGTGAGCCTCTGTGTTGCCTAAACATGCTACCATGGCCTCCAGCATCTCAGGACTTGACTCCCATCTAGTATATCTAGAATGTCACTGGCAATTACAAAAGAAGCTGCCAGCTGCGGATCTTGATTATGTGTGTCCAAGTGTATTCAGCAAGTAAGTGCGTGTATTTCTGCATGTGGAACTCATACTCAATAAATCAAGATATTTTGAAATTTTGCTTCAATTTTTTTCAGAATTTGGATGTCATTAATATGACTATCCATACTGTAATTTCTATTATTCCACTACTTTGATGCTATTTCAATACTGAAGAATATGTGTATATATTATATGCAGAATTATTACAAGCCTACCTAAAATGCTGCAGAATACAATTGTTTTGAAAAAAGTGTTAAGAGTTTATTGTTATCAATTAACAAAATGCAAAGTGAATAAACAAAAGATAAATCTAAATGAATTCAATGTTTGGTGTGACCACCCTTTACTTTTCAAACAGCATCAAAGCATAATTTCTTCTAGGTACACTTGCACACAGTTTTTTAAATAGCTTGGCAAAGATGGTGAACCAAAAATCTTGGAGAACTAACCACAGATCTTCTGTGTGTGTAAGCTTGAGCATATCCTTCTGTCATAATCCCATACAGACTTGATGATGTTGAGCTCATGGCTCTGCAGAGGCCAAATTATCATTTCCATGACTCTTTGCTCTTCTTTATGCTGAAGATAGATCTTAATGAGTTATTAATGACATTGGGTGTTTATCTTAGGTATTTGTTCTACCACAGCAGGGGTGGGGAAACTTTTTTCTGCCAAAGGCCATTTGGAATTTTATAATAGCGTTCAGGGGCCGTATAAAAATATTAACTTAAAAATTAACAATTGCAGCTCCCCCAACACACAGTATAGTGCAGCTCCCCCAACACACAGTATATTGCAGGCGCAGCTCCCCCCACATACAGTATAGTGCAGCTCCCCCACATACACTATAGTGCAGCTCCCCACACACACAGTATAGTGCAGGCGCAGCTCCCCCAACACACAGTATAGTGCAGCTTCCCACACACAGTATAGTGCAGGCACAGCTCCCCCACACACAGTATACTGCAGCTCCCCACACACAGTATAGTGCAGGCGCAGCTCCCCCAACACACAGTATAGTGCAGCTCCCCAACACAGTACAGTGCAGCTCCCCCCAACACACAGTACAGTGCAGCTCTCCCCAACACACAGTATAGTGCAGGCGCAGCTCCCCACACACACAGTATAGTGCAGCTCCCCAACACACAGTAAAGTGCAGCTCCCCCACACGCACAGTACAGTGCAGCTCCTCAACACACAGTGTAGTGCAGCTTTCCCCACACACAGTATAGTGCAGCTCTACACACTCACAGTATAGTGCAACTCCCCCAACACACAGTACAGTGCACTTCCCCCAATACACAGTACAGTGCAGGCTCAGTTCCCCCAATACACAGTATAGTGCAGACGCGCACACAGTATAGTGAAGCCCCTGCACTCACACATACACACACACACACACAATAATGCATACACAAATACTCACACAATACTCATTCCTCCTCGTTTCCTGCGCTGCTTCAGGCTCTGCTGCTCCAGTCTCATCGGCTCCACTGCTGGTACAGAGTGGCGCATGGTAAAGTGACATCATCGCGCACCCACTGAGTCACAAGCAGAGGAGGTGTGATGGGAGAGGGAGCGTCTGATGTCTGATGTATCAGCGTCTATGATGCCGATAAGTTGAATGAGCGATGGGGCAGCCCCGGCCCACAGAGCAGCCATCCACGTGCACCTCTGCAGAATTAAAGGGCCCACGGCCAATAACAGGCAAAGTGGGTGCGGCTTGCAGTAGATGATATCGCGGGCCATATACGTTCCCCACCCCTGTGTTACAGAATAAATTTGGAGCAAGTCAGACACCTGGTATTGCATGATACATAAGTATCTAACTGTAATTATCACCATTTCGAGCACCATTGATCTTGACCAAATCCCCAACTCGATCTGTTGAAATATAGTCCCAAACTGGCAAGGAACCTCCACCATGCTTCACTGTTGCCTGCAGCATTTGGGGCAGGCAGACCAGGCAGATGCCTGGGGCCCCCACTCACAAAGGGGCCCCCCTGCATCTGCAACCCCTTTATGAAGTACCCAGTGGTGTACAGCAGTGAATAAGCAGTGAGTCCTGGAGCGTCTCTCCCAAACCCCCTTCCAGCCCCCCTCTCTCCCTGCCTGCAGTCAGGTTAGAAGTTGCAAGTGAGGGGGAGGGGCCCGATTACAGCACAGCAGACAGAGGTCAGAGCCGAGCCAGGAGGACGATGCCTGCAGCGCTGTGTGTCTGTGTCCTCTCCCCTTATCATGGCTGCTCCTAGCATTGTCCTAGGGATGGATCTGTACAAGTGAAGCCGCAGAACCTGGTAAGTATACATGTATATGTGTATCTGTGTGTACATGTGCAGTATACAGTGTGTGTGTCTGTATATGTGTATATAGTATGTGTGTACATATATACAGTATATAGTATGATTGTGTATATCTGTGGTGCATGTGAGTGTATATATATATATATATATATATATATATGCACACACATACACATGTACACCACAGTATATAGTATGTGTATGTATACTATATTTGTATACTGTATGTGTGCAGTATATTGCGTAAATATATAAACTGTATAAGGCTACGTTCACACTTTGCGGGTTTTGCCGCGGATCCGCAGCGGATTTGACACTGCGGATCCGCAGCAGTTTTCCATGCAGGGTACAGTACAATGTTACCCTATGGAAAACAAAACCCGCTGTGCCCACGCTGCGGATTTCCGCGGAAAAAGCCGCGCTGCTTTTCTGCGGAAAAAAAGAAGGAGCATGTCACTTCTTGGTGCAGAATCGCAGCGATTCTGCACCCATAGGAATGCATTGATCCGCTAACTTCCCGCATGGGGCTGTGCCCACGATGCGGGAAGTTAAGCGGATCATGTGTGGATGGTACCCGGGGTGGAGAAGAGGAGACTCTCCTCCAGGCCCTGGGAACCATATTTTGGTGTAAAAAAAAGAATTAAAATAAAAAATGATGCTATACTCACCTCTCAGCGCTGCCCGCGGCGTCCGGTCTCAGTTGCTGTGCGAGCAGGACCTGTGGTGACGTCGCGGTCACATGACCGTGATGACGCCGCGGTCACATGACCGTGACGTCACGAAGGTCCTTGTCGGCACAGCCGCCTGCAGCACCGAGGAGATCCGGACATCAGAGGGTGAGTATAACCAATTTTTATTATTTTTTACATTACTATTGATGCTGCATATTGCTGCATATGCAGCATCAATAGTATAGGCGGAAACCCGCAGCGGAAACCGCGGAACAAACCGCGATAAATCTGCAGAGATAACCGCAGCGGTTTTGCCCTGCAGATTTATCAATTCCGCTGCGGGATTAACCCGCAGAGCAGGCCGCAAAGTGTGAACGTGGCCTAAGCATGTGAGCATACTGTATATCTAATATATAAAGCTGAATGTGTGCATGTGTGTGTATGTCCGGCATTGGCATCTGCACCGTCGCAGCTACAGCCACAAAATTTTGCACAGTCGCACGTCTGGACCCCGAGAGCGTCATAGGCTATGTTGTGAGGCGAAATTTTAACCCCGCGCTTTCCAATTCACCAAACAATTTTGCCCCTATCTACATAATGGGGAAAAAGTGAAAGGAAAAGTGTTGGAGGCAAATTGACAGCTGCCAGATGTGAACAAGGGGGACTTAAAGAATGAGAGCGATGGCGCCAAAGAGTATATACCATACAGTTGCTAAGGTGGGGCACCGACATGGGATACTCACCACACACGGGGATATGAACACACACACAAAATGCACCACACACTACCACGTGCTTGAACACATATATCACCCTCAGCACACATTTCACCACACATACGCCAACCTCGCCACATAAAAGTCGAAACACAAAAGTCACCGCTCAAAACTCGCCACGCGCAAAATTCGCCACATGCAAAACTAGCCACACGTGCAAAACTCACCTCATGGAAAACTCGCCACATGCAAAACTTGCACACATGGAAAAATTGCCACATGCACAAAAGTTGCTACACATGCAAAAGTTGCCTCACACAAAACGTGCACATACTCAAAACGCACCACACATAAAACTCGCCACACGCAAAACTTGCTACACACAACTTGCTACACTAACCTGTCACATGCAACTCGACACACAAAAAGTTGCTACAGGCGTGTTGCCACACAAAACTCATCTCACAAAAGTCGCTACATGCATGTCGCCACACGCAACTCAACACACACAACGTGACACATGAAACTCGCCCTAAAACACACACAAGTCTGGAATTATCCTTCAAAAATAAAAATCTGATTAATAAGCAGACAAACTACAAGAGTAACAAATGTACCATATAGGAAATACGGCAGCTGTCAGTCACATGACCTGTCTATTATGTGTATGTGTGAGCTAATATATACTGCCAGGGGGGAGGGCTTCCTGTTGGCTGGGGATTTATCAGGCTGCCAATTTAGCTGACAAATACTAAGGTAAAAATACTGACCAAATAATGTGTGAACGAGGTCTAATACAGGAGGAGATGACATACAGGTACATACTATATACAGGGGAGATGACACACAGGTATATACTATATACAGGAGCAGATGACTCACAGGTATATACTATATACAGGAGGAGATGACTTACAGGTATATACTATATATAGGAGGAGATGACATATAGGTATATACTATATACAGGAGGAGATGACACAAGTATATACTATATACAGGAGGAGATGACATACAGCAGGTATATACTATATAAAAGAGATGACTCATAGGTATACAGAGGAGGAGATGACATTGACATACAGCAGGTATATACTATATACAGGGGAGATGACATACAGGTATATACAGGAGATGACATACAGGTATATACTATATATAGGAGGAGATGACATACAGGGATATACTATATACAGCAGAGATGACATACAGGTATATACTATATACAGGAGGAGATGACACATAGGTATATACAATATACAGGAGATGACATACAGCAGGTATATACTATTTACAGGGGAGATGACATGCAGGTATATACTATATACAGGGGAGATGACATACAGGTATATACTATATACAGGAGATGACATACAGGTGTATACTATATATAAGGGAGATGACAAACGTATATACTGAGGGGAAAATGAGAGGTGTGAGGTGAAAATGAGAGGTGTGAGGTGAAAATGAAAAGGTGTGAGTGCAAAATGAGAGGAGTGAGGGAAAATAGTGGAGTGATCGGAAAATTACAGACGTGAGGTCGAAATGACAAGTGTTAGTGGGGAATGAGAGGAGTGAGGGGGAATGAGAGGAGTGAGGGGGAAAATGAGAGATGTGAGGGGAAAATGAAAGATGTGAGGGGGAAAATGAGAGGCGTGATGGGAAAATAAGAGAAGTGAGGTGCTATAACCACAGATATTTTCTATGCCCAGGCAACGCCGGGCTCTTCAGCTAGTACTGTATATAAACTGAATGTTTCTGTGTATATACTTTATATAGTGTATGTTTCTATATTTCTAAAGTATATATAATGTGTGTACATGTATAGTGTGTATCTCTGTATATGTGCTGCTTATAAAGTTCTGTAATTGTAGTGTCGCTATAATAGGAATCAGTAGTTTACTGTATTTTGCGGATTATAAAACGCTCCGGATTATAAGATGCACCCGAAATTTGGAGGAGAAAAATAGGGAAAAAACTTTTTTTTAATAAAATGGTGGTGCTTCTTATAATCCTTGCGTCTTATTGCTTACTGGGGGGTGGTGAAGCGGTGTCCCAATGTTGCTGCTGGAGGAGGCAAGAGTGAAGCATTGCTGCAAGCCGCAGGCTGGGATGAGGGGGTGTTCAGATGTGTGGCTGCGGGTGTTCGGTGCTACGGGGCCGACACTTTGTGAAAGGCCAGAACCCCTGTAGTTTATTTATTTATTTATTTTTACTCATTTATATAGCGCTATTAATTCCACAGCGCTTTACAGACATTAGTGGCACTGCCCCAATGGGGTTCACAATCTAAATTCCCTATCTTTGGAATGTAGTAGGAAACCCACTCAAACACTGGAACCAGTTGCATGGTATGGTTTCCTATGCGGTGGAGTCCTGGGAAAATGGCTGCCGGGGGCGGCGCATGCGCAAATGGAGATCTCGGCACCAAGATCTCTGGAGATGAGATTTCAGTGCTGAAATCTCATCTCCTAAGATCTTGGTGCCGAGATCTCCATCTGCTCATGCGTCACTCCCGGCAGCCATTTTCTCGGAGTCAACCCCACAGGAAACCATGCAACTGCTGGGGCTCTGGGCTTTCACAAAATGTCGGCAGAGCCCGCGCAGCACCGTACACCCGCAGCACCGAACACAAGCAGCGGCACACCGCACATGCGATCACCCCTTCATCCCAGCCTGTGGCCTGCAAAGACCCTGGACCCTGCTCCACCGCGGCTGGTAAAGTATATCTGCATTATAAGACGCAACCCCCATTAGAGCCTGTTCACACTTTCTTTACTGCTCCCGATGCGTTCTGCCAGACACGGACAGCGGCCACAAGACACTTTTTTTTATAAATCTGTTGCTGTCATCTTTCAGCGTTTCTTTCCCTATTCAAATGAATCGGACACAAAAATACAAGTGAAAAGGCTACACAAACGCTGAAGATTTCCTGCCAATACTGTAGATCAATCCGCAGCAAAAATGGTGTGTGTGAACAGACACAACAGGGGTTTTCTGAGAATGTAAAAATAATTAGCATGAAATGATAAATCCCCTGCGACTCCAGCACTGATGCTCTGGGGGTCTCTGCCAGTCTTAGCACTGGGCTGCAGGGGTCTAGCGGCTTCAACTTATATTATAGCAGCAAAGTGAATAATAACCATCAGGGACCCCGAACCATCGGCCAAGGAGCCAGAGGGGATTTAGATGAGTAGGTTGGGGGACATGTAGGACTTATTTTTTAATCGCTTTTTATTCTGCTGTGAGGTAGGATGTGGAAAAAGATGGCAATTCTGCTGTTTTCTATTATGTGACTGTACAGCCCCCTTCACACCGATCATGTGTTTCACAGATGCCATGTGTTGCCCTATTTGACCTACGGTGCTGCACTCAAGTCTGTGTTTTCCCAGCAGCACAGATGACAAGGGCCAATACAAGTCTATGGGTCCGTGTAAACATGCCATCCGTGTGCTATCCATGTGCCGTCCGTGTTTAACATGGAAAGTATAGGAGAAGCTTTGTAATTTCATTTCCATTATCCATACCGGAAAAACACGGATGGCACATGGATGGCACTCTGATTGAAAACACTGGTGACACCGATAGCGGTGTAACATGAACGTGTTTTATATGAACATGGGGGCCCCACTTTGAATTTTGCCTATGGCCCCAATTTGTCTAAAACCAGCCCTGGCCTGCAGACACTCTATTGTACCACTCTCAGCATTGAGGCAGTGATGTTACCCCAACACAGCTTCCAACCTCTGATATCATACATATAATGCCACTGTGAAGCTCAAGAGGGAACATACCATGGGTCAATCTGCAGTCCTACACGGGTGTAATACATTTGAGTTTTAAAATGGATATAATAATACATAATAACAATAATAATAATAAAAAAAATGTACTTTAAAATATGCTCCTTTCAATTGTTTAGTTATTTTTTTGCTAAATTCCCAGTAGGCATATATTTTGTTTATGTACAAAATCTGTTTGAAGGGGCAGTCACACAGCCATATCAATTGGACCGAAATTGGAACACAATGCAGAGGCTGGCCGGTGGCTCTGCCAACTCGAGCGTGGCAACTGCATAGAAATACATGAAGGTGTAACGCTCGAGGTCAGGAGAGCCGCCAGCCAGTCCGTGCATTGCGTTACGATCTTGGTCTGATTTATGCAGCTGTCTGACTGCGCTTTTAAACAGTTATTTTCCCTGTTTTTTTGCGTTTGTCTGTAGCACATCTAAATTTCAGAATTTATGCAGATATTTCTTTATAAAAGTTCTCCACCTAAATGTATAAGTTTAAAAAATAGATACAGATTTGTTCTAGCAGGTACCGTATCTTTGCATATTGTTCCTAACTAATTGACAATTGTAAACAAGCTCAGACTGGCCCACAAGGGTACTGTGGAATCAGTTATTACACCAGGAACATAATGATCACAGTTGCAAAGGGTGCGACAGCATCACAGCGACTAGGCCCAAAGCAAAGGGAGAGTGCTGGTGTCAGTTGAAAAGTATTGTGGAGCTCCTTGAGCTGCATTATCTATAAATGCCACTGACCTATCACAGGCCCGCTACATTTTGTCAGGCATCCCGTCACAGGTGGCACAATGATGTTACAACATTGTGCTGCCTGCGGCAGACAATCATGGAAGAAGAAGGAGTTGCTCATCATAGGAGGGACAGGTGAGTGGAATAATTTTTTTTACTAGGTGAAGAGTGCCAGAATGGGGGACATTAATACTATATTGGGGCCAGTATGGACAGGGCTGCCACCAGGAATTTCAAGGCCCCATACTACTGTAGTGTAAGGTGATAGACCGACCTCGGGTACCCGCATGCCGGGTCTGGAACTAGAAAGGCTGCATCCTCTGTTCCCAGGGGGAAGCCTGAGTGAGGCAGACCTTTCCCTGCTGCATGAGGGAAGCATGAGAGAGAGACGGGGCTTCCTGGTGACAGGAGGGGGTGGAGAGAGCCAGAAAAGGGAGCGCAGCAACAGGTAGATAAAAAGAGAAAGCGCGCGAAGCAGAGGAGTTTGGCGCCAGAGCAGAGCAGCGCACAGAGCAGTGAGTGACGCGCTCTGCTTCCCTTGTCCCCTGCACGGAGTACCGACACTGCGAGGGGTCGCATAGAAAGTGCCCAATCATCTGCAGAGCCAAGCGTGCCCAGCAGCAATCTGGAGAGAGGGACCGCTGCAGAGCCGTGCAAAGCAGAGGAGAACCGTGCAGAGATGAGCCGAATACACAGAGCTGAGCTGTGCACATCGAGTAGAGCTGAGCCAGCTATGCAGCCTCCACAGAGAGAAGTGCCCTGCCCTGAGAGCCCTGGTTTCTTGGTTCCATAGCTATTTGCCCTTCATATTCCTGGGATACTCATTACTCTCCTCCCAATCTTCTTCGCTTTGATGCAGGCCTTGTTGTTCTCTGCTGTCTCCTCCCTCGTTTTTTCTTGGAGGCAATTCCTTTATTCCCCTGCCTTTTTATATCATATGTTTTCATGTTTTTATATTTGTAATAAATAAAGATACAATTTTATTCACTTTTCTTCGTTTTTGGTCACTTACTGCTGCTATGGTCTATTACATATCAGTGTAGTATATAATCCACAGTATATGGACTATAGGCAGTGGAAGGTACCGGAGACCGACCACTGTCACCAGAAGACGGGGGTATTATCATCTGCTTGACCCCATTGATGAGGACACTGCGTCGGCCGTTGCCGGAACCATTGAGTTCGCAGCAGGAGCTGCAGTATTGACTCTCTTATATGTTTGCTAATATTTGAACTGTTGTATTTTACTGTACCTTTAATACTATTTAACTCTTTGCCTCCCTGCGTGGAGTATTCCCCTGTAAATAAACCTGTTAACCCTTGCTCTGCCTCCTGTTGTGAACTCTGTTTCCGGGCTCCCTCCTGTGGTCGTGAGTGGTACTGTGTGAGTTCTCTCTTTGGGCTCCCCCTGGTGGCTCTTTTTGTTATTTTGCAGGTTTCTGGCTGGGATCAGCTGTCTCGTCATCTGCTAGTCAGGTTTCCTATTTAATCCACCTGGTCCTTCATTCCTTGCCTGTTGTCGTTGTATTCAGTGCTATTCTGATTGCTCCTGTCTACATCCGTTATCAGTCTCTCCAAGAGAAGCTAAGTTTTGTTTGCTTATTTTTGCTCATCTGTGTTCAAGATGTTTCCTAGTATATGATGAGCTTGCTAATATGTGATTTCCCTGCTTGCTGGTGCTCTGGGGTGCTGAGTTGCTCCCCCCACATCGTTAGTTGGTGTGGGGGTTCTCGCATTCTCTGCGTGGATATTTTTGCATAGGGTTTTTTACTGACCGCACAGATCCCTTGCTATTTTCTGCTATCTAGCGTTAGCGGGCCTCATTTGCTTAACCTGTTTCATCTCTGCGTTTGTCTTTTCCTCTTAACTCACCGTTATTATTTGTGGGGGGCTTCTATATCTCTGGGGTTATTTCTCTGAGGCAAGTGAGGTCTTTACTTTCTCTTTAGGGGTAGTCAGTTTCTCAGGCCGTGAAGAGACGTCTAGGATTTCAGGAAACGTTCCACGGCTACCTATAGTGTGTGCGGTTAGGATCAGGTTTGCGGTCAGTCCAGTTACCACATCCCCAGAGCTCGTCCTATTATCTTCTACTTAGCTGGTTAGATTTGTGATCCTAAGCCACTGAGGATCATAACAGCCTCCCGTCCGTCACTGCATCCCGCGTTCCTGCTTGGTACCTTACACTAGCAACATTTTCAAACCCCCTTGAGACTCCACCCAGGCTCCACCCCAGCTCTGCCTCTACCGCTCAAACTTTCTACAGTCCCAACACCCACTCTTGGAAAAACTCCACATCTGCACCATGTCCTCAACAATCACACATTAACAGTTCCCATAGAACACTAGATCACATACAGTACATAGCCAGCAGCTTTTGTTTTAGCCAAAAAGATTTTTTAAGCCTACCACCTTGACAAGGTAGACTCTTTTGGCAGGGCTTTACTCTACTGTGACCTATTAAACATTTGTTAAAATATCCAATACTCTTTTTAGATTTATTTTTATTTATGTTTCTTTAAGGGAATGTGTCAAATACATTTTTTAAAATGAACAATAATACCATATACAAGGGACAAATACCATCACACCATGGCCAGACCACATAATGCCACCATATAGTGACCGAATAATACCACATACGGGAACAAATACTGCAACACCGTGACCAGACCACATACTATCACCAAATAGTGACTGAATAATATCACATACAAGGAACAAATACAGCCACACCAGGACCAGACCACATATTACCACCATATTGTGACCGAATAATAACAAATACATGGACAAATACTACGATACCGTGACCAAACCACATATCATCATGGCATAGTGACCAAATACTACAATACTGATCATTAATAAAAAAAACAGTACTACGATTACCATAAGTGCCATTATACACAGGAGCTTTATACATAGTACATAGTGTATAGTGTCAGTGTACACGTAATATAGTGATCACTGGTGACATTATACACAGGAGCTCTGTATATAGTGTTAGCGTACAGGTAATAAGGGATCACCAGTTACATTATACACAGGAGCTCTGTATATAGTGTCAGTGTACAAGTAATACAGGGATCACCAGTGACATTATACACAGGAGTTCAGTTTATACCATATAGTGCATAGGTAATACAATGTTTACCAATGACATTATACACTCGAGCTCTGTATATAGTTTCAGTGTACAGGTAGTACAGTGACTCACCAGTGACATTTTACACAGGAGCTCTGTATATAGTTTACAGGTAATACAGTGATCACCAGTGACATTATAGACAGGAGCTCTGTATATACACTATGTTCCAAATTATTATGCAAATTACATTTTTATCGGATTTTCCTAAATGGTCGGTGCAAATGACAGTCAGTCTAATAAAAGTCATCACCCTTTAGAGTATACATCAAATTTTATTGAAGAAACCTCCCAATGATAACAGTATAATCTCCAAAATGAATAAAAACTCACAATGCACTGTTCCAAATTATTAGGCACAGTAGAATTTCTAAACATTTGATATGTTTTAAAGAACTGAAAATGCTCATTTGTGGAATTTGCAGCATTAGGAGGTCACATTCACTGAACAAAAAAGCTATTTAACTCCAAAACATCCTAACAGGCCAAGTTACATGTTAACATAGGACCCCTTCTTTGATATCACCTTCACAATTCTTGCATCCATTGAACTTGGGAGTTTTTGGAGAGTTTCTGCTTGTATTTCTTTCAATGAAGTCAGAATAGCCTCCCAGAGCTGCTGTTTTGATGTGAACTGCCTCCCACCCTCATAGATCTTTTGCTTTATGATACTCC
This sequence comes from Ranitomeya variabilis, assembly GCF_051348905.1. Taxonomy (NCBI): domain Eukaryota; kingdom Metazoa; phylum Chordata; class Amphibia; order Anura; family Dendrobatidae; genus Ranitomeya; species Ranitomeya variabilis. Next base: position 248,770,266 of record NC_135236.1, read on the forward strand.
AAAGGTTCTCTATAGGGTTGAGGTCAGGGAAAGATGGTGGCCACACCATGAGTTTATCTCCTTTTATGCCCATAGCAGCCAATGCCTCAGAGGTATTCTTTGCAGCATGAGATGGTGCATTGTCATGCATGAAGATGATTTTGCTCCTGAAGGCACATTTCTGCTTTTTATACCATGGAGGAAAGTTGTCAGACAGACACTCTATATACTTTGCAGAGGTCATTTTCACACCTTCAGGAACCTTAAAGGGCCCCACCAGCTGTTTCTCCATGATTCCGGCCCAAAACATGACTCCTCCACCTCCTTGCTGACGTTGCAGCTTTGTTGGGACATGGTGGCCATCCACCAACCATCCACTACTCCATCCATCTGGACCATCCAGGGTTGCTCAACACTTGTCAGTAAATAAGACTGTTTGGAAATTAGTCTTCATGTATGTGTGGGCCCACTGCAACCATTTCTGCTTGTGAACACTGTTTAAGGGTGGCCGAATAGTAGGTTTATGCACCACAGCAAGCCTTTGAAGGAGCCTACACCTTGAGGTTCGAGGGACTCCAGAGGCACCAGCAGCTTCAAATATCTGTTTGCTGCTTTGTAATGGCTTTTCAGCAGCTGCTCTTTTAATCCGATGAACTTGCCTGGCTGAAATCTTCCTCATTATGCCTTTATCAGCACAAACACATTTGTGCTCAGATACAGCCACAAATCTCTTAACAGTACGATGATCACGCTTAAGTTTTCGGGAAATTTCTAATGTTTTCATCCCTTCACCAAGGCATTGCACTATTTGATGCTTTTCAGCAGCAGAGAGATCCTTTTTCTTTCCCATGTTACTTGAAAACTGTGGCCTGCTTAATAATGTGGAACATCATTTTTAAGTAGTTTTCCTTTCATTAGAATCACCTGGAAAACCAATTATCACATGGGTTTAAGATTGATTTCAGTGATCCATTGAGCCCTGAGACACAATACCATCCATGAGTTTATTTGAAAAACAAAACAATTAAATCTTTATGACACTTAAATCCAATTTGCATAATAATTTGGAACACAGTGTAGTGTCAATGTACAGATAATACAGTGATCTCCGGTGACATTATATACAGGAACTCTGTATATAGTGTACAGGTAATACAGTGATCACCAATGACGTTATACACAGGAGCTCTGTACATAGTATACATTGTATATTGACAGTATACAGGTAATATAGGAATCACCGGTGATTTTATACACAGGAGCTCTGTATATAGTGTCAGTGTACGGGTAATAAAGTGATCACCAGTGACACTATACATAGGATTTCTATATATAGTGTCAGTGTACAGATAATGCAGTGGTCACCAGTGACATTTTACACAGGAGCTCTGTATATAGTTTACAGGTAATACAGTGATCATCAGTGACATTATAGACAGGAGCTCTGTATATAGTGTCAGTGTACAGATAATACAGTGATCTCCGGTGACATTATACACAGGAACTCTGTATATAGTGTACAGGTAATACAGTGATCACCAATGATACAGTGCATATTGTCAGTGTACATGTAATACATGAATCACCAGTGATTCTATGTATACACAGGAGCTCTGCATATAGTGTCAGTGTACAGGTAATACAGTGATCACTGGAGACATTATACGCAGGACCTCTATATATGATATACAGTGTATAGCGTCAGTGTACAGGTAATACACTGACTCACCAGTGATGTCTCTAGTTGAAGTCCACCCACACTGAAAACAGTATCCTCAAAAATAAAGTGCATCACAGCAGTAATAATATCCCTTAATTAGCCTCTACAGTAAGAATGTCCCACATCCTGCTCCCATATGTACTCCATTCTGAATTCCACGTGTCTCATTCCTGGCCCCATGTGTTCTCCCATTCTGCCCCATGTCTCTCCATCCTGCCCCTATGTCTCTCCATCCTGCCCCCAAGTCAATCATGGACCCTGCGCGCCCGGCGCCGCCTCCTCTTCCTTCAGTAGCGTCCCCGGGGCCTGCGCTGTAAGTTCGAAGGGCAGCGCAACTGCGCATGCCCGAAAAAAAATAACTGCACAGACGCCGGGGACGCTAATGAAGGAAGAGGAGGCACGCCTGGTGCGCAGAGGCCATGATTGACGGCTGTGAGGCGTCAAGATTAGGGGGGAAAGACCTGCCCCCGTGGTGAATTTTACGGTATGAGGGACAAATTTAAAAAACGATTCTTTCATTACTGCTGCACAAGGTGTCTGTTTTAGTTACAAACTAAATAACTCCATTTATTGCAATTTCAAGTTGGGTGCTTCCTCTTGGCCTGCTGTTTGTTGTGTAGCTCTGGAGCGTCTCTCTTGATTGTCCAGCAGTAGTAGTCTCTAACATTGCTGCCCTCCATTTCCCTTCATACCTTTTCTCATTGGCAGCAATGTCCTGATGGAATCTATCACCGTGTTCATCACTGACAGCTGCACAGTTCTCTGGGAAGAAGTCGAGGTGGGAATGGAAAAAGTGAATCTTCAGAGACATATGTACCCCAAGCATGTGATAACACATGAGCATCTCATCCAACAGCTGTTTGTAATTGAGTGCAGGCTTGTTGACCAAAAATCCTGAAAAAACACTCTTAACCCCTTCATGACATTGGACGCATAAGTACGTTCAAGGTCCCTGCCTTTGATGTGGGCTCTGATGCTGTGCCGGCATCTTTCCCCGCACAGCGTAATGAGAAAAAAATTGAAACGCCAGAATTATGGGGATTTTTAGCTATGGCAAAAAAAATGCAATAACAGGCGATCAAAACATTGTTTCTACCACAAAATGGTATCAATAAAAAAGTCAGCTCAGGGTGCAAAAAAAAAAGCCACCATCCAGCCCCAGATTCCGCAAAATGGAGACGCTATGGGTTTTGTAAAATGACAACATAAGTGATTTTTTTTTTTCCCGTCAGTTTTCAGATTTTTTTTCACCACTTAAATAAAAAAGAACCTATACATGCTTGGTATCTGCGTACTTGTACTGTAGTATTTCGTGAATATGGTAAATATAAAACGCACAAAACAAAACATTTGTGGAATTGCTCTTTTTTTGCAATTTCACCCCACTTGGAATTTTTTTTTTTTCCCATTTTCCAGTATACTACATATTAAAGTCAATGGTGATGTTCAAAAGTACAACTCATCCCCACAAAAAACAAGCCCTCATACAGCCATATTGATTTGAAAAATAAAAAAAGTTATGGCTCTGGGAGGAAGGAGAGGAAAAAAGACAGTGTGAAAACAGAAAATCCCAAGGTGGTGAATGGGTTAAAACTATTCCACAATGCCTTTTTGACAGCCTTAAGTGCATCATCAAACTGAATGTCCTTATAAAAGCTCCCTAATCTGTGGGCCAACAAAAGATACCCTGACTCAACTATGACTTAATCGAGGAAATGTTGATGTCAAATACTTGAAATCATTACTCTCTCGTTGCATTATTTTTACAAAGTTTTTCGTTTGTCCTTGTTTGATGTCTAGTGAAGGGAGTAAAATGAAGAGTTTCTGTTTCCGGATATTGCCAACCTAATATTAAAAATGTATTTGTTCCATACACTTACTGCATTGCAATTCTCTACGATCTACACTTGTAAAATAAAAAATAGCGCTAATTTTCAATTTTGTCCTTTTCAATTTTAGCAGGATCAAATTTATACGAATTAGCTATTTTTGTTCAATTTACAATTTTATTGTTGAACAGTGTTATTAATTAAGCTGTGGCCATTCGTTCACACAACACTGGTGTCTTGTGTATTACTCTTGTTTAGTAGTTTTAGGTTTGTTGTCCCTTATATACACACTTTTCAAGTCAATATCAAATTTTGTAATTTTGGTGAACATTATGCTTTGCTGCAACTGTAGCCAAAGTTTAATTACAACACACGAGTAATTAATTTGTGGACAAGATTGCTGTTGCTACATGTTACTATTTCCTAAACATATGCTAAAATCAGCTAACCTCTATAAAAAGTGTTTGTATAGAATAGTAATAAGAAAAAGTCATACTGGGAAATACTGGGAACCAGACATTTTATCAGAAGTACTTATCATTAGGAACTTCTCAGCACAATGCCTTTCTCAATTGTATACATTTAAATAAGAAATTCATAATAGTAACTTTTCTTGGCTCTGTAACTGTTTGATGAATAACCTTCATATCTTATTGCCTCAAATCATTTCCCTAATAACAAGGTCGTGGGAATATGGAATAAATTAAAAACATCAATACAATCTACTACTACCTTTCTGTGTCACCCTCCTCCTCTTTCCGGCCCTTTCTGGGAGAAAGGAAACAGGAAACCCGTTAAGGAAACACTGTGAAAAGAATTAGCTAATGATAATATGCATAATACAGTGTATATATCTAAACCCACCTCATAAATCTCTTTCACTTACAAATTATGTGATGTTTGCTTCTAAACAGTACAATAGTAAATAATATTGTGAGGTTGAATTATCAAATATGTCACCTGTAAGGGGGAACTCTGACCACATTTTTCATGTTGAACTAGACACAAATGTTATAGTGACTGCAGAGCAGATTTATTATTTTGTTCTTAATTTCACCTCTGTGTTAGAGAGTGTGAAAGATGAGGGGATGTAATGGCAGCTTACAATTGTCCTGTAAGCATGTGCAGCTGTAACAAGACACCTGGCTCCGCAGGTGGTCCTGTCTTTCAGCTTCAAAGTGATATAGTAACATAGTAACATAGTTAGCAAGGCCGAAAAAAGACATTTGCCCATCCAGTTCAGCCTATATTCCATCAGAATAAATCCCCAGATCTACGTCCTTTTAAAGAACCTAATAACTGTATAATACAATATTGTGAGAATAATATAGTGAGAATTCACACCCCCTCCAGCTAGCTAGAATCCAGCTCCTACAGGAAAAACCCCTGTGGATCCAACCATGCAGTCTGCCTTGTTCAGATAGGTATGATTCCATAAGGAGTTATGGAGATATTATACGTATATTATATATGTATAACCATTGTGTATATAGTTTATTGTCCAGTGTGCCCTTAAAGTGATTAAATATATAATTTAACCTTGGGCTGCTATTTTATCTGTGCAGTGACTTGCCGACACCTGTAAGGGTATGTGCACACGTTGTGAATTCCATTACGGATTTTTCCACGCGGATTCTGCAGAATCCGCAGGTAAAATGACCTGCGTTTTACCTGCGGATTCCTCGCAGATTTACTGCTGATTTAGTGCAGTTTTTGTGCGGATTTCGCCTGCGTTTTTACACCTGCGGATTCCTATTATAGAATAGGTGTAAAACACTCAAAGAATTGACATGCTGCAGAAAATAAACCGCAGCATTTTCACGCGGAATTTTCCGCAGCATGTGCACTGCAGATTTGGTTTACCATAGGTTTACATGGTACTGTACACCGCATGGAAAACTGCTGCGGATCCGCAGGGCCAAATCCGCTGAGGATCCGCAGCCAAATGCGCAACATGTGCACATACCCTATAGAAGCAGGATGAAGACAATGACCATAGAAGGGCAGATAAGGTGCCCAGAACAGCGTGAGTGCAGGGCACAGGCACACGATTACAGTATGGTGCCACAATTTCATGTTGCAGGGTAGTGTGACGTGCATGGGAGGGGGGTGCCATTTTAATGAAGAAAGGAGGCAGAGATTTCTTCCTGGCTAAGCATGCCCCAGAGCCTGGAAGAAATCATTAACATAAAACATTAAAACTCAACTTTTCCACAACTACACTGCAGCCATGAGGTATACAGGTAAGACTATTTTAACCATTCTTTTACCTGTATGCCCATAGTAATACTGTACCTTAAAAGCATCCAAGGAGTGACAGATTTCCTTTAATTAGTTGCTAGTGGGGTCATATCCATGGATACCTAAGCTACTGCAGTGCCCTGGACAAAAGGTAAGCAACATAGCTAATCAGAAGAACTCTACTTCTTTTCTAATTGTAAGTATTTGCTAATACTATTACTCATACTACATATTGGAATAGGATCTTGGAGCTGGGAATACCCTTTTAAGGTTGTTTTTTTCTGACTGAATAAAAATAACAATGCTGATTTACAAGAATAGCCAAGTTTCACCAGATGAAATAAAAAAATACAGAAGTCTCCATTTTTGGTGGGGATCTGTTGTTAATTCCGTTCTCGGACTCCCTCCTGTGGTCATGAATGGTACTTTGGTTAGTTCTGCTCTTGGACCCTCTGGTGGCTTCGAGCGGAACTGCTGGTCACTGAGGTTGGCTTATCAGCTGCCCTCGTTCATTGCTATGCTGGATTCCCTATTTAACTCCACTCAGATCGTTACTTCATGCCAGCTGTCAATGTTTCAGTATTGGTTCAGATCTCTCTTGGACTTCTCTGAGGACCTGTCTACTCCAGCAGAAGCTAAGTCTTTGCTAGTTCATTTGTTGTTACTGCTTCCTGAATATATTTCTTAGTACTGCTAAATTCTAGTCCAGCTTGCTATCATGATATTCCCTTGCTAGCTGGTAGCTCTGGGGGTGCAGAGTGGCACCTCCACACCGTGAGTCAGTGTGGGGAGTCTTTTTGCTTACTCTGCGTGGCTTTTTGTAGATTTTTGTGCTGACCGCATAGTTCCCTTTTCTTTCCTCTGACTATTTAGTTAAGTCTGGCCTCCTTTGCTAAAACCTGTTTCATTCCTGTGTTTGTGATCTTCCTCTTAACTCACAGTCAATATATGTGGGGGGCTGCCTTTACCTTTGGGGAATTTCTCTGAGGCAAGGTAAGGCTTCTATTTCTATCTTTAGGGGTAGATAGCTCTTAGGCTGTGAAGAGGCGTCTAGGGAGAGTTAGGTACGCTCCACGGCTATTTCTAGTGTGTGTGCTAGGAGTAGGGTTTGCGGTCAGCAGAGTTCCCACTTCCCCAGAGCTAGTTCCGATTTTTGAGTTTACTCATCAGGTCATTCCGGGTGCTCCTAACCACCAGGTCCATAACAGTACAGCTGGCCCACAAAGTGTTAATGCATCTCAAAAGAGGGATAAGAGAAGTTCTGAACCCATTTTTTTTTCTTTGCAGTGTGTTTTGTTTCTCTTTTCCCCTTAACCACTGGGTGGTTCAGGACTCAGGTGTAGATATGGATATTCAGGGTCTGTCCTCTTGTGTGGATCAACTTACTGCAAGGGTACAAAGCATTCAAGATTATGTAGTTCAGAATCCGATGTTAGAGCCAAGAATTCCAATTCCTGATTTGTTTTCTGGGGATAGATCTAAGTTTCTGAATTTCAAAAAAAATTGTAAACTGTTTCTTGCTCTGAAACCCCGCTCCTCTGGTGACCCCATTCAGCAAGTAAAAATTATTATTTCTTTGTTGCGTGGCGACCCTCAAGACTGGGCATTCTCCCTTGCGCCAGGAGATCCTGCATTGCTTAATGTAGATGCGTTTTTTTCTGGCGCTTGGATTGCTTTATGTCGAACCGAATTCAGTGGATCAGGCAGAGAAAATCCTGCTAGCTTTGTGTCAGGGTCAGGATGAAGCGGAGGTATATTGTCAGAAGTTTAGAAAATGGTCTGTGCTTACTCAATGGAATGAGAGTGCCCTGGCAGCAATTTTTAGAAAGGGTCTTTCTGAAGCCCTTAAGGATGTTATGGTGGGGTTCCCCACGCCTGCTGGTCTGAATGAATCAATGTCCTTGGCCATTCAATTTGATCGGCGTTTGCGTGAGCGCAAGCTTGTGCACCATTTGGCGGTGTCCTCTGAGCAGAGGCCTGAGCTTATGCAATGTGATAGAACTTTGACCAGAATTGAACGGCAAGAACACAGACGTCAGAATGGGCTATGTTTTTACTGTGGTGACCCCACTCATGCTATCTCTGATTGTCCTAAGCGCACTAAGCGGTTCGCTAGGTCTGTCACCATTGGTACTGTACAGCCTAAATTTCTTTTGTCTGTTACTCTGATTTGCTCTTTGTCATCCTACTCTGTTATGGCATTTGTGGATTCAGGCGCTGCCCTGAATTTGATGGACTTGGAGTTTGCCAGGCGCTGTGGTTTTTTCTTGGAGCCTTTGCAGTATCCTATTCCATTAAGGGGAATTGATGCCATGCCATTGGCCAAGAATAAACCTCAGTACTGGACTCAGTTGACCATGTGCATGGCTCCTGCACATCAGAAAGATATTCGCTTTTTGGTGTTGCATAATTTGCATGATGTGGTCGTGTTGGGTTTGCCATGGCTGCAGGTTCATAATCCAGTATTGGATTGGAAATCAATGTCTGTGTCTAGTTGGGGTTGTCAAGGGGTACATGGCGATGTTCCGTTGGTGTCAATTTCTTCTTCCACTCCTTCTGAAGTCCCTGAGTTTTTGTCGGATTACCAGGATGTATTTGAAGAGCCCAAATCCTTTGTCCTACCCCCTCATAGGGATTGTGATTGTGCTATAAATTTGATTCCTGGTAGTAAGTTTCCTAAGGGCCGACTTTTCAATTTATCTGTGCCAGAGCACGCCGCTATGCGGAGTTATATAAAGGAGTCCTTGGAGAAAGGGCATATTCGCCCATCTTCATCACCGTTGGGAGCAGGGTTCTTTTTTGTGGCCAAGAAGGATGGTTCTCTGAGACCCTGTATAGATTACCGCCTTCTCAATAAAATCACGGTCAAATTTCAGTACCCTTTGCCTCTGCTGTCTGATTTGTTTGCTCGGATTAAGGGGGCTAGTTGGTTCACCAAGATAGATCTTCGAGGGGCGTATAACCTTGTGCGTATTAAACAGGGCGATGAATGGAAAACAGCATTTAATACGTCCGAGGGCCATTTTGAGTACCTGGTAATGCCATTCGGGCTTTCAAATGCTCCATCTGTGTTTCAGTCCTTTATGCATGACATCTTCCGAAAGTATCTGGATAGATTCATGATTGTATATTTGGATGATATTTTGGTCTTTTCGGATGATTGGGAGTCTCATGTGAAACAGGTCAGAATGGTATTCCAGGTCCTTCGTGCTAATTCCTTGTTTGTGAAGGGGTCTAAATGTCTCTTTGGAGTTCAGAAGGTTTCCTTTTTGGGCTTAATTTTTTCCCCTTCTACTATCGAGATGGATCCTGTTAAAGTTCAGGCCATTTATGATTGGACTCAACCTACATCTGTGAAGAGCCTCCAGAAATTCCTGGGCTTTGCTAATTTTTACCGTCGCTTCATCGCTAATTTTTCTAGTGTGGTTAAACCTTTGACTGATTTGACCAAGAAAGGTGCTGATGTGGTGAATTGGTCCTCTGCGGCCGTTGAGGCTTTTCAGGAGCTGAAACGTCGATTTTCTTCGGCCCCTGTGTTGCGTCAGCCAGATGTTTCGCTCCCTTTTCAAGTCGAGGTTGATGCTTCTGAGATTGGAGCAGGGGCTGTTTTGTCTCAAAGAAGTTCTGATGGCTCTGTGATAAAGCCATGTGCCTTCTTTTCTAGAAAGTTTTCGCCTGCTAAGCGTAATTATGATGTTGGCAATCGGGAGCTGCTAGCTATGAAGTGGGCATTCGAGGAGTGGCGACATTGGCTTGAGGGAGCCAAGCACCGCGTGGTGGTCTTGACGGATCACAAAAATCTGACTTATCTCGAGTCTGCCAAGCGGTTGAATCCTAGGCAGGCTCGATGGTCGCTGTTTTTCTCCCGTTTCGATTTTGTGGTCTCATACCTTCCAGGTTCTAAGAATGTGAAGGCGGATGCCCTTTCTAGGAGTTTTGTGCCTGATTCTCCGGGAGTCTCAGAGCCGGCTGGTATTCTCAAAGAGGGGGTAATTCTGTCTGCCATCTCCCCTGATTTGCGACGGGTGCTGCAGGAGTTTCAGGCTGATAGACCTGACCGTTGTCCATCGGAGAAACTGTTTGTCCCTGATAGGTGGACTAGCAGAGTTATTTCTGAGGCTCATTGCTCGGTGTTGGCCGGTCATCCTGGGATTTTTGGTACCAGAGATTTGGTGGCTAGGTCCTTTTGGTGGCCTTCCTTGTCACGGGATGTGCGTTCTTTTGTGCAGTCCTGTGGGACTTGTGCTCGGGCTAAGCCCTGCTGTTCTCGTGCCAGTGGGTTGCTTTTGCCCTCGCCAGTCCCGAAAAGGCATTGGACGCATGTTTCCATGGATTTTATTTCAGATCTTCCTGTCTCTCAAAGGATGTCTGTCATCTGGGTGGTTTGTGATCGCTTTTCTAAGATGGTCCATTTGGTACCCTTGCCTAAATTACCTTCCTCCTCTGATTTGGTGCCATTATTTTTTCAACATGTGGTTCGTTTGCATGGCATCCCGGAGAACATTGTGTCGGACAGAGATTCCCAGTTTGTCTCTAGGTTTTGGCGGTCCTTTTGTGCTAAGATGGGCATTGATTTGTCTTTTTCTTCGGCTTTCCATCCTCAAACAAATGGCCAAACCGAACGAACCAACCAGACTTTGGAAACCTATCTGAGATGCTTTGTTTCTGCTGATCAGGATGATTGTGTGACCTTGCCATTGGCTGAGTTCGCCCTTAATAATCGGGCTAGTTCTGCTACCTTGGTTTCGCCTTTTTTTTGCAATTCTGGTTTTCATCCTCGTTTTTCTTCGGGGCAGGTTGAGCCTTCTGACTGTCCTGGTGTGGATTCTGTGGTGGACAGGTTGCAGCAAATTTGGACTCACGTGGTGGACAATCTGACGTTGTCCCAGGAGAAGGCTCAACATTTCGCTAACCGCCGTCGTTGTGTTGGTCCCCGACTTCGTGTTGGGGATTTGGTTTGGTTGTCTTCTCGTTATGTTCCTATGAAGGTTTCTTCTCCTAAGTTTAAGCCTCGTTTCATTGGTCCTTATAAGATTTCTGAAATTCTCAACCCTGTGTCATTTCGTTTGGTCCTTCCAGCTTCTTTTGCCATCCATAATGTGTTCCATAGGTCGTTGTTGCGGAGGTACGTGGCGCCTATGGTTCCCTCCGTTGATCCTCCGGCTCCGGTGTTGGTTGAGGGGGAGTTGGAGTATGTGGTGGAAAAAATTTTGGATTCTCGTATTTCGAGACGGAAGCTTCAGTACCTGGTTAAGTGGAAGGGCTATGGTCAGGAGGATAATTCCTGGGTTGTTGCCTCCGATGTCCATGCTGCCGATTTAGTTCGTGCCTTTCATTTGGCTCGTCCTGATTTGCCTGGGGGCCCTGGTGAGGGTTCGGTGACCCCTCCTCAAGGGGGGGTACTGTTGTTAATTGCGTTCTCGGACTCCCTCCTGTGGTCATGAATGGTACTTTGGTTAGTTCTGCTCTTGGACTCCCTCTGGTGGCTTCGAGCGGAACTGCTGGTCACTGAGGTTGGCTTATCAGCTGCCCTCGTTTATTGCTATGCTGGTTTCCCTATTTAACTCCACTCAGATCGTTACTTCATGCCAGCTGTCAATGTTTCAGTATTGGTTCAGATGTCTCTTGGACTTCTCTGAGGACCTGTCTACTCCAGCAGAAGCTAAGTCTTTGCTAGTTCATTTGTTGTTACTGCTTCCTGAATATATTTCTTAGTACTGCTAAATTCTAGTCCAGCTTGCTATCATGATATTCCCTTGCTAGCTGGTAGCTCTGGGGGTGCAGAGTGGCACCTCCACACCGTGAGTCGGTGTGGGGAGTCTTTTTGCTTACTCTGCGTGGCTTTTTGTAGATTTTTGGGCTGACCGCATAGTTCCCTTTTCTTTCCTCTGACTATTTAGTTAAGTCTGGCCTCCTTTGCTAAAACCTGTTTCATTCCTGTGTTTGTGATCTTCCTCTTAACTCACAGTCAATATATGTGGGGAGCTGCCTTTACCTTTGGGGAATTTCTCTGAGGCAAGGTAAGGCTTCTATTTCTATCTTTAGGGGTAGTTAGCTCTTAGGCTGTAAAGAGGCGTCTAGGGAGAGTTAGGTACGCTCCACGGCTATTTCTAGTGTGTGTGATAGGAGTAGGGTTTGCGGTCAGCAGAGTTCCCACTTCCCCAGAGCTAGTTCCGATTTTTGAGTTTACTCATCAGGTCATTCCGGGTGCTCCTAACCACCAGGTCCATAACAGGGATCATTGGTTAAAATGTTCATAGACCACAAAAGTTACATGAGCAACTTTCAAAAACAGGGATAGAACATGTATTAGGATAATGTCCATTTGAATGAAGCTTAATTCTATTTCTACAAGTTGTATTTTTTTAGTTCATGTTCTCATACACTTTATGCAGTTAATAGCACTCTGTGTCTGTACTGCTACATACCTAGGCAGTTAACTGGTTCATGCAGAGTTTACATGAACACCCGAGCCTTACACTATGGCTGGTCCGAACAACGAAAGCAATTGTTACCATCCACCTCTCATGTCTCCCCTTTGTCCTATAGATTGTCAGCTTGCGAGCAGGGCCCTCACTCCTCTTGGTATCTATTTTGAACTGTGATTTTTGTTATGCTGTAATGTCTATTGTCTGTACAAGTCCCCTCTATAATTTGTAAAGTTCTGCGGAATATGTTGGCGCTATATAAATAAAAATTATTATTATTATTATTATAGTAGTTTTTGGAGCATAAATTGAGTGTCAGCTGAGCATAATACTACGATCTGTCACAGCAGTATTTTGCATATGTTCCAGCCGCCATGCTACTCAGTGTTCATCACTCTGCTAGTCCTCATGTCTGGCAGCTGCACTGCGTTCATGTAGCATTTCCATCTTGGCTGCATATCCCTGTTGTCTCCACATGGCTATAGGGAGGTGCTGCTAGATCCTGCAGGAATTTAACCCTGCTGTGTCCTGCAGGGTTTGGATTCCCCAGCCGATCACCAACCAGCAGGTGCTATATTAGGTAGAGCTTAGGTTCTAGTTTGCTGCTTGCATCTAGTTCCTGTCAATTTGCTCTGCTGTTTATATCTCCCGTTACTGACCTGGCCTGTGTTCTCATCCTGTCTGTTCTCTCCACTCCTGACCTTAGCTTAGGTCAACTGCTGCCGGAACGCATACTGCCCTAGAGTGGTTCCTGGTGGCTATCCTGCGGCCCAAGCCTATCCTCACCATCAGAGGTGCTAGTGAAGACCAGGTGGCACAGTGGGTCCACACCCACCAGCGCTACATGTTCCCCTGATGAGCTTTTGATGAGTTTTTGAGGTTGCAAATTTTCGGCACCATTTCTGCATCCATTAAGTACTACAGGTTACTTGCATTATTAGGTTACTTGCATTATTTCGAAAATAAGCATTATAAAAACTCAGGAAATCTCAGCCTAAACTCTCCAAATCCTTGTCAAAAACGTAAAACTCCTCAAAAAGTTAGAGTTTCTGCTCCAGTTTTGATATGTGTGTTTTAGTCGACCTCATGTCACATGGAAAAATATCGGGCAAAATGCAATTGTTGGTACAACTGCAGGTGATTTGGCAGTGTGGCACACAACCAGTATGTGTTTGTGCACCAGAACACTTGAAGAATTTAACCAATTTAATTATTCCTTCTTAATATTAATAAAATGACTATGACGTCTAAGTAACTGAACTTGACCAGTTTCAATCTATAATTAAAAAGCTACATTGGCAAATAGTAGTAAATGAGATATTTAAAATGGAGGATTACGTAAGGAAACTATGGCATTAGTGGATTATTTTAAGTAGAGGGAATGGAAACTGCTGTTCTGAGATAAAGAGGATTTTGATAGGAATTAGATCTGCACATGGTGCACTAAATCCTCATGATTTCAGTTTTAATTTCATTGACTTGTAATGTAACATATCAAAGGGAAATGAAACATACAAAATGAAGTCACCAATATCATAACCTCAAATGTTACTAAAGGTTTTTTTCTGGTTTGAAAAAAACAACTTTCAATTAATTATTAGGACATTCTAAACAGATACATTTTAAGTCTTGATTTGACTGTTCAGTGAACAGTGTTCACAGAAACGATCTCTCTCAGATAATTAAATGTTTAAGGCTGGATGAAGCTGGATCAAGGATATGGCAGTTTATTCATACCTGCTGATCTGCTGATTGACAAAGAGTGTACATCTTTAGTAGATCCTTGAAGTAGCTGGCACCAAAGGGCTCATTCACAAATCAGTTTTTCACGTTCGAATGCTATCCACTTTTTTTTCTTGGCTAATACTGGCACCTATGAAACTATTTGAATCGGTGAGCTGGCATAAACTTTTTATATTCGTTATAAAGTATACATAATGCACAGCCCATAGTCATCTATAATGTATAATGCATCTCATAGTCATCCATAAAGTATAATGCACAGCCCATAGTCATCCATATAGTATAATCTTCAGCCTACACCATGTTCCAAATTATTATGCAAATGACATTTTTCTCAGATTTTCCTAAATGATCGGTGCAAATGACAGTCAGTCTAATAAAAGTCATCACCCGTTAGAGTTACATAGAATTTTATTGAAGAAACCTCCCAATGATAACAGCATAATCTCCAAAATGAATAAAAACGCAAAATGCACTGTTCCAAATTATTAGGCACAGTAAAATTTCTAAACATTTAATATGTTTTAAAGAACTGAAAATGCTCAATTGTGGAATTTGCAGCATTAGGAGGTCACGTTTACTGAACAAAAAAGCTATTTAACCCATTATCTACCAATGTCCTTTTTTTGGGGACGCCTAATCTTTAGCTTCTAGCAACTAAGATTTTATAATTTTTATAATTAGGTCCAATTTTTTGTGTTGTGTTTGTAAAATGAATGTTTTCAAAATCGGAAATCATGTCATTGTCATTTTTAATTGAATATTGGGACGCACTTTTCTGAAAAATCCGTACTTGTAAAAATTTTAATTTGCAAGTAATGGGTTAACTCCAAAACATCCTAACAGGCCTAGTTACATTTTAACATAGGAACCCTTCTTTGATATCACCTTCACAATTCTTGCATCCATTGAACTTGTGAGTTTTTGGAGAGTTTCTACTTGTATTTATTTGCACGAAGTCAGAATAGCCTCCTAGAGCTGCTGTTTTGATGTGAACTGACTCCAACCCTCATAGATCTTTTGCTTGATGATGCTCCAAAGGTTCTCTATAGGGTTGAGGTCAGGGGAAGATGGTGGCCACACCATGAGTTTATCGCCTTTTATGCCCATAGCAGCCAATGACTCAGAGGTATTCTTTGCAGCATGAGATGGTGCATTGTCATGCATGAAGATGATTTTGCTCCTGAAGGCACGTTTCTGCTTTTTACACCATGGAAAAAAGTTGTCAGTCAGAAACTATATACTTTGCAGAGGTCATTTTCACACCTTAAAGGGTCCTACCAGTTGTTTCCCCATGATTCCAGACCAAAACATGACTCCTCCACCTCCTTGCTGATGTCGCAGCCTTGTTGGGACATGGTGGCCATCCACCAACCATCCACTACTCCATCCATCTGGACCATCCAGGGTTGCTCGACACTCATCAGTAATCAAGACTGTTTGAACATTAGTCTTCATGTATGTCTGGGCCCACTGCAACCGTTCCTGCTTGTGAACACTGTTTAGGGGTGGCCGAATAGTAGGTTTATGAACCAAAGCAAGCCTTTGAAGGATCCTACAACTCCAGAGGCACCAGCAGCTGCAAATATCTGTTTGCTGGTTTGTAATGGCTTTTTAGCAGCTGCTCTCTTAATCCGATGAACTTGCCTGGCAGAAACCTTCCTCATTATGCCTTTATCGACACAAACACGTCTGTGCTCAGATTCAGCCACAAATCTCTTAACAGTACGATCATCACGCTTAAGTTTTCGGGAAATAGCTAATGTTTTCATCCCTTGACCAAGGCATTGCACTATTTGATGCTTTTCGGCAGCAGAGAGATCCTTTTTCTTTCCCGTGTTACTTGAAAACTGTGGCCTGCTTAATAATGTGTTTTAAGTAGTTTTCCTTTAATTAGAATCACCTGGAAAACTAATTATCGCATGTGTTTAAGATTGATTTCAGTGATCCATTGAGCCCTGAGACACAATACCATCCATGATTTTATTTGAAAAACAAAACAATTAAATCTTTATGAAACTTAACCCCTTAACGACCGCCGATACGCCTTTTAACGGCGGCCGCTAAGGGTACTTAAACCACAGTGCCGTTAATTAACAGCGCTGTGGAAAAAGTGAATAGCGCCCCCCAGAGTCGGATTTTCTCTGGGGTCTCGGTTGCCGGGGGTAGCCGAGACCCCAGAGAACATGATTCGGGGTTTTTTTACCTACCCCCGAGTTGCAATCGCCGGTAATTAACCGTTTACCGGCGGTCGCAAAAAAAAAAGCGATTTCCCATTTAATTTCTCTGTCCTCCGATGTGATCGCACATCAGAGGACAGAGAAATGGGGTCCCCGATCGCCCCCGATACTCACCTGTCTCCCCCGGTGCTCCTCGTGGCTCCCAATGGGCGCCGCCATCTTCTTCTGGCAAAAAAATGGCGGCACCCGGGAGATCTTTGGGGTCTCGGCTGCCGGGAGTAGCCGAGACCCTAAAGAACATGATCGGGGTCGGTTTTTACCGACCCCTGTTTTGCGATCGCCGGTAATTAACTGTTTACCGGCGACCGCAAAAAAAAAAAAAAAGCGATGTGTAATTCTCTGTCCTCTGATGTGATCGCACATCAGAGGACAGAGAAATAGGGGGATTCGGGGACCCTATCATACTTACCGGTGTCCCTGGGTCCTCCTGTGTCCTCTTCTGGCCGCCGGCTTCTTCCTTCGGTAAGAAAATGGGCCGGCAGCTAGAGGAGCTGGGGCTAAATTTAGGGTTAGGGTTAGGGCTAGGGTTAGGGCTAAGGTTAGGGTTGGGGCTAAATTTAGGGTTAGGGTTGGGGCTAAATTTAGGGTTAGGGCTGGGGCTAAATTTAGGGCTAGGGCTAGGGTTAGGGTTGGGGCTAAAGTTAGGGCTAGAGTTAGAGTTGGGGCTAAATTTAGGGTTAGGGTTTGGGCTAAAGTTAGGGCTAGGGTTGCGGCTAAAGTTAGGGTTAGAGTTGGGATTAGGATTTGGATTAGGGTTGGCATTAGGGTTACGTTTGGGATTAGGGTTAAGGTTAGGGTTGGGATTAGGGGTGTATTGGGATTAGGGTTAGGTTTGAGGTTAGGGTTGAGATTAGGATTAGGGATGTGTTGTATTTAGGGTTCTGATTAGGGTTATGGTTGTTTTGGGGTTAGGGTTGCGATTATCCTTAGGGTTGTGATTAGGATTATGGATCGGGTTGGCATTAGGGTTAGGCCTCTTTCACACTTCAGTCTTTTGGCGTCAGTCTGAAACCGCCATTTTTGTCAAATAGCGTATCCGCCATTTTTTGGGGGGCGGATCCGCTATTTTCCCATAGACATGCATTAGCGACTAGTGTTGAGCGATACCTTCCGATATTCGAAAGTATCGGTATCGGATTGGATCGGCTGATACCGGCAAAATATCGGATCTCGCCGATACCCGATACCAATACAAGTCAATGGGACACAAATATCGGAAGGTATCCTGGATGGTTCCCAGGGTCTGAAGGAGAGGAAACTCTCCTTCAGGCCCTGGGATCCATATTCATGTAAAAAATAAAGAATAAAAATAAAAAATATGGATATACTCACCCCTCCGGTGGACCCTGGACCTTAGCAATGTAACCGGCAGCCTCCCTTCCTAAGAATGCAGAGTGAAGGACCTTCCATGACGTCGCGGCTTGTGATTGGTCGCGTGACCGCTCAAGTGACCGCTCATGCGACCAATCACAAGCCGCGACGTCATCGCAGGTCCTACAGTCACTGCATTCTTAGGAACGGAGGCTGCCGGTTACATCGCTAAGGTCCAGGGTCCGCCGGAGGGGTGAGTATATCCATATTTTTTATTTTTATTCTTTATTTTTTACATGAATATGGATCCCAGGGCCTGAAGGAGAGTCTCCTCTCCTCCAGACCCTGGGAACCATACACTGGGAACTTCCGATTCCGATTTCCAATATCACAAAAATACATATCTGAATGCTCAACACTATTAGCGACGGATTGTGGCGGATGGTCGTCCGTTCCATCCGCCATGCGACAGATCCGTCGAGATTTGGCAGACGTCATCTAGACATTGACGGCCATTGTAACGTTTTTTTGTCTGCGCCGAAATGGCGGTTCGCGACAGATTTGTCGCGTCCGTCATTCCATAGAATGGCCGCCTATGGGCGACGGATCCGTCGTTACCGTCATTTCGGGGGATCCGTCGCCCCAATCCGCTTTTTCAATTGCGCATGCTCCAAAAAGTAGATACTTTTCCCAGACAACCCCCAAGTAACGGATCCGTCAAAAAAACGGATCCGTTAGAACCATTTTCTCAACAATTGTGACGGATCCGTCGATCCGTCACTGTCGGAGCTGACTGACGCCAAACAACTGAAGTGTGAAAGAAGCCTTAGGGGTGTGTTGGGGTTAGGGTTGGAGTTAGATTTGGGGGGTTTCCACTGTTTAGGTACATCAGGGGTCTCCAAACGCGACATGGCGCCACCATTGATTCCAGCCAATTTTGCGCTCAAAAAGACAAATGGTGCTCCCTCCCTTCCAAGCTCTGCCGTGCACCCAAACAGAGGTTTACCCCCACATATGGGGCATCAGCGTACTCAGGATAAATTGGACAACAACTTTTGGGGTCCAATTTCTCCAGTTACCCTTGAGAAAATAAAAACTTGGGGGCTAAAAAATCTTTTTTGTGGAAAAAAAAAATATTTTTTATTTTCACAACTCTGCATTATAAACATCTGTGAAGCACTTGGGCATTCAAAGTTCTCACCACACATCTAGGTAAGTTCCTTGGGGGCTCTAGTTTCCAAAATGGGGTCACTCGTGGGGGGTTTCTACTGTTTAGGTCTCTGCAAACGCAACATAATGCCCGCAGACCATTCTATGAAAGTCTGCATTCCAAAATGGCGTTCCTTCCCTTCCGAGCTCTGCCATGCGCTCAAACAGTGGTCCCCCCAAACATGGGGTATCAGTGTACTCAGGACAAATTGGACAACAACTTTTGGGGTCCAATTTCTCTTGTTACCCTTGTGAAAATAAAAATTTGGGGGCTTAAAAATCTTTTTTGTGGAAAAAAAATTTTATTTTTATTTTCACGACTCTGCATTATAAACTTCTGTGAAGCACTTGGGCATTCAAAGTTCTCACCACACATCTACATAAGTTCCTTGGGGGGTCTAGTTTCCAAAATGGGGTCAATTGTGGGGGGTTTCTACTGTTTAGGTACATCAGGGGCTCTGCAAACGCAACATAACGCCCGCAGACCATTCTATCAAAGTCTGCATTCCAAAACGGCACTCCTTCCCTTCCGAGCTCTGCCATGCGCCCAAACAGTGGTTTACCCCAACATAGGGGGTATCAGCCTACTCAGGATAAATTGCACAATAAATTTTGGGGTCCAATTTCTCCTGTTACCCTTGAGAAAATAAAAAATTGCAGGCTAAAAAATCATTTTTGAGGAAAAAAAAAGGATTTTTTATTTTCACGGCTCTACTTTATAAATTTCTGTGAAGCACTTGGGGGTTTAAAGTGCTCACCACACATCTAGATAAGTTCCTTAAGTGGTCTAGTTTCCAAAATGGGGTCACTTGTGGGGGGTTTCTACTGTTTAGGCACATCAGGGGCTCTCCAAACGCGACATGGTGTCCGATTTCAATTCCAGCCAATTCTACATTGAAAAAGTAAAACGGCACTCCTTCTCTTCCAAGCTCTGCGGTGCGCCCAAACAGTGGTTTACTCCCACATATGGGGTATCGACGTACTCAGGAGAATTTGCACAACAACTTTTGTGGTCTAATTTCTCCTGTTACCCTTGTCAAAATAAAAATTTGGGGGCAAAAAGATCATTTTTGTAGAAAAAAATGTGACTTTTTATTTTCACGGCTCTACGCTATAAACTTCCGTGAAGCACCTGGGGGTTTAAAGTGCTCACCACACATCTAGATAAGTTCCTTAAGGGGTCTAGTTTCCAAAATGGTGTTACTTGTGGGGGGTTTCCACTGTTTAGGCACATCAGGGGCTCTCTAAATTTCTGCTTTTACACTTGTGAAAATAAAAAAAATGGTTCTGAAGTAAAATGTTTGCAAAAAAAAGTTAAAAGTTCATTTTTGCCTTCCACATTGTTTCAGTTCCTGTGAAGCACGTAAAGGGTTAATAAATTTCTTGAATGTGGTTTTGAGCACCTTGAGGGGTGCAGTTTTTAGAATGATGTCACACTTGGTTATTTTCTATCATATAGACCCCTCAAAATGACTTAATATGTGATGTGGTCCCTAAAAAAAAATGGTGTTGTAAAAATGAGAAATTGCTGGTCAACTTTTAACCTTTATAACTCCCTAACAAAAAAAAATGTTGTTTCCAAAATTGTGCTGATGTAAAGTAGACATGTGGGAAATGTTATTTATTAACTATTTTTTGTGACATATCTCTCTGATTTAAGGGCATAAAAATACAAAGTTTGAAAATTGCAAAATTTTAAATTTTTTTGCCATATTTCTGTTTTTTTCCATAAATAATCGCAAGTAATATCGAAGAAATGTTACCACTAACATGAAGTACAATGTCACGAAAAAACAGTCTCAGAATCAGCAGGATCCGTTGAAGCGTTCCAGAGTTATAACCTCAAAGTGACAGTGGTCAGAATTGTAAAAATTGGCCCGGTCATTAAGTACCAAATTGGCTCTGTCACTAAGGGGTTAAATCCAATTTGCATAATAATTTGGAACACAGTGTATAGTCCTCCATATAGAATAATGCACAGCCCATAGTCTCAAATATAGTATAATGCACAGCCCATAGTCATCCATAAAGTGTAATGCGCAGCCCATTGTCATCCATAAAGTATAATGCATCTCATAGTCATCCATAAAGTATAATGCATCTCATAGTCATCCATAAAGTATAATGCACATCATATAGTCATCCATCTACTATATAATTGTCTAAGGGTCTTTCTGTCTGTCCTTCTGTCTTTCTGTCTGTCACGGATATTCATTGGTCGCGGCCTCTGTCTGTCATGGAATCCAAGTCGCTGATTAGTCGCTGATCAATCAGCGACAGCCACAGTCCGATGGAAAAATGGCCGCTCCTTCCTCCCCGCAGTCAGTGCCCGCTCTGTACTCCCCTCCAGTCTGCTCTCACACAGGGTTAATGGCAGCGGTAACGGACCGCGTTAGGCTGCGGTGTAATGCACTCCGTTACCGCTGCTATTAACCCTGTGTGACCAACTTTTTACTATTCATGCTGCCTATGCAGCATGAATAGTAAAACGATCTAATATTAAAAATAATTTAAAAAATAAAAAATCGTTATATACTCACCGTCCGTCGGCCCCCGGATCGACAACAGGCCTTTCCCGCTCGCGACGCTCCAGTGACCGGTCCATGCAGCGATCTCGCGAGTAGATGACGTAGCAGTCTCGCGAGACCGCTACGTCATCATCTTGCGAGACCGCAATGCACTCTTGAGACCGGAGCGCACGAGCAGCATCGGTAACTGCTTCGCTTGGATCCGGGGGCTCCGGAAGGTGAGTATATAACTATTTTTTATTTTATTTTTTTTTAACATGGGCTGTGCTATATACTACGTGGCTGGGCAATATACTACATGGGCTGTGCTATATACTACGTGGCTGGGCAATATACTACATGGGCTGGGCAATATACTACATGGGCTGTGCTATATACTACATGGCTGGGCAATATACTACATGGGCTGTGCTATATACTACGTGGCTGGGCAATACACTACATGGGCTGTGCTATATACTACGTGGCTGGGCAATATACTACATGGGCTGTGCTATATACTACGTGGCTGGGCAATATACTACATGGGCTGTGCTATATACTACGTGGCTGGGCAATATACTACATGGGCTGTGCTATATACTACGTGGCTGGGCAATACACTACATGGGTTGTGCTATAAACTACGTGGCTGGGCAATATACTACATGGGATGTGCTATATACTACGTGGCTGGGCAATATACTACATGGGCTGGGCAATACACTACATGGGCTGTGCTATATACTACGTGGCTGGGCAATATACTACGTGACTATACAACGTGGGCTGCGCAATATACTACGTGGACTGCGCAATATACTACGTGGCCCGCGCAATATACAACGTGGCCTGCGCAATATACAACTTGGCCTGCGCAATATACAACTTGGCCTGCGCAATATACAACGCGGGCTGCGCAATGTACTACGTGGGCTGCGCAATGTACTGCGTGGGCTGCGCAATGTACTGCGTTGGCTGCGCAATGTACTGCATTGGCTGTGCAATGTACTGCGTTGGCTGCGCAATGTACTGCGTTGGCTGCGCAATGTACTGCGTGGCTTTGCAATATACTACGTGGGCTGTGCTATACACTACGCATACATATTCTAGAATACCCGGTGCGTTAGAATCGGGCCACCATCTAGTAATGTATAATGCACCTCAAAGTCATCCATAGAGTATAATGCACAGCCCACAGTAATCTATAAAGTATAATGCACAGCCCATGGTCATCCATGACGCACAGCCCATAGTGATCCATAAAATATAATGTATAGCCCATAGTCATGTATAAAGTATAATGCACAGCCAATAGTCATCCATAAAGTATAATGCACAGCCTATAGTCATCCATCCATAAAGTATAATGCACAGCCTATAGTCATCCATCCAAAGTATAATGCACAGCCAATAATCATCAATATAGTAGTATAGCCACCGTGTACTCACTGATTTAAACAAAAAAATACTCACCTCCCATCTGCTCCTGCACCGCAGTGAAAAAAACTGATGAAACTCTGAGCAAACTCTTATGAAAATGTGATTAATTTTTTATGAAAATCTGATGAAACTAATGAAAATCACTGATGAAACTCGGTCAGTGTTTCTAGTCCATGAAAAAAACTGACATCTACATGCGCTCTAAGTTGTTTATGGCCTTAAAAGCCATCAAGCAAATTTTAAAACATATTTCCCATTTTAAAGCAGCTAGTACAGTGTGCGGAGGATTAGTGTTATTGGAGAGTGTCGGGCTGATCTGGAAGTGATGTCAGCCCAGGTACAGACTGGGGCTGAAATTCAGTCCTGGCATTTGAAATCAGACAGGCCCATGTTGTCCTCATCCCCATGAATCAGATGGGATATAATACTAATATTACCCTGGATGGAGGAAAGGAAGATTTTCTACAAGACCAATATTACTAATGATACCCGTGGCCTGCTGTGGTAACTGACGGAGTCAGCGACTTTGTGCTCCATCACAACTCTTAACAGTATGGGTATCTTTAGAACACCGTTCTGCTAACAACGTAGCAGACAATGCAGCCCACGACCAGACAGGCCCTTCTGGCATTTGCCAGAATTGCCAGATGCCCATTCCGGCGTCAAACAATGAAATGCTGTTTAAGTCACTTGAATGCTGTAGCCAATCACAGGTCCAGGGACAGGAGAACAGTAGCATCATCCCTTCCAGTGCTTGCACAGACCACGGGGTGGCCTGCACTGGATCTACAGGGGTGACTGTAGGTGAGTATGGCAGATATTTTTTATTTGAGGCAGTCCAAGCCCATGTCAACATTGCATTTGGCTTCGACAACCACTTTATGCCTCAGTGACATAAAACCGGTAAACTTCCATTATATGAAAATTGAATTTGTTCATCTCAAGAAGAATTAAAGGGTATCTGTCATCAGATTTTGCTTACCCCATCTGAGAGTATCATGCTGTAGGAGCAGAGACCCTGATTCCAGCAATGTATCACTGGGCTGTTTGCTGTCATTTTTATAAAATCCCTGTTTTCTCTGCTGCAGATCTAGCAGTTCTCTGAATACTGAGCCTAACCCCGCTCACACCACTGATTGACAGTTTTCTTTCTAATATGCAAAAAGCTGCCAATTAGTAGTGGGGGCAGAGTTATACAAAGCCAAGGAATATGTAGGACTACATGGCAGGATCTATCTATATCAGACCTGGGCAAGATGCGGCCCGCGGGCCGCATCCGGCCCGCCTGATCATTTTAAACGGCCCGCCAGCTAGCTGTCACTTCTGACAGCCGCCCCCGGCACCGCTCGGCCAGCCGTCCGAAGCTTCTGAGGAGGACCGCTGGTGGCTGGAGTGAAGGCCCCGAGCTCATCCACACGCTGTCTGAACTGTATGCGCTTGCAGCGTATACAGTTCTTCCAGAGTCCATGTTCAGGATGTGATTGACATAGCATCAGGAGCCATTGGCTCCCGGCTGTGTCAATTGTTCTTGTGACCGGAGGCAGCATTATGCCACCAGTCACAAGAGGCAGGGCCGGGTTGATCACCTGTTTATCGTTGGCGGCGGCCATCTTCCTGAGGCCGCGAATGTGCAGATGGAGTGCTGTGCTTCACGGGGCTTCAGGAAAATGGCCGCGGGAGGCCACGCGTGCGCAGATGGAGATCGCGGTGGCCATTTTCCTGAAGCCGAGTTTGCAGATTTAGATCTCGGCTTCAGGAAAATGGCCGCCGCGATCTCCATCTGCGCACGCGCGGCCTCCCGCGGCCATTTTCCTGAAGCCCTGTGAAGCACAGCACTTTGGCCGCCGCCAATGATATTCAACCCGGCTCTGCTGCTCACATTGCATTCCGGGCAGCTGCGTCACCTCACCGGTGGAAGGGACCCTGCGCACGCCATACCGCACCTCTGCCGTCGCCACACCACTGCTGCAACCCCCCCATGGACACCATGCCGTGGCGTCGCCCACCTAAGCAGGAAGGGACCCTGCTCAGGTGCACGCCACACCGCATCACCCCACCTCTGCCGACACCATGCCTCCTGTGACCCTGCTCTGCCACCGCCAGCCCTCAGGTAAGATACTGTAAATTCAGACAATAAGACGGACCCCCATCTTATAAAAAATCTTTTTTTTCTGCAATTTTCACCCCAAATTTGGGGTGCACCTTATGGTCCGGTGCATCTTATAGTCCGAAAAATACAGTAATTATATTAGTCCGGCCCTCTAAACCCATCCCAATTTCTCATGCGGCCCCATGGCAAAATTAATTGCCCACCCCTGATCTATATAATCGTCTAAGGGTCACTTCCATCTTTTTGTCTGTCACGGAAATCCTGCGTCGCTGATTGGTCGCGGCTGGCCGGCCACGACCAATCAGCGGCAGCCACAGTCCGGCCGTGAATTCGCCCCTCCCTACTCCCCTCCAGTCAGTGCCCCCATTGCAGTTTAGCAGTCCGTTAAACGGACTGCGTTACACCACGGCAAAACGAGGTGTAACGCAGTCCGTTAACGCTGCTATTAACCCTGTGTGACCAACTTTTTACTATTGATGCTGCCTATGCAGCATCAATAGTAAAAAGATCTAATGTTAAAAATAATAAAAAAATAAAAAATCATTATATTCTTCAGGCGCCTTTCCCGCTCCTCGCGACACTCCGGTTCCAAGAATGCATTGCGGCAATGACCGGAGATGACGTAGCGGACTCGCGAGATCGCTACATCATCACGTGTTATTGCCGCAATGCATTCTTGGGACCGGAGCATCGCGAGGAGCATCGCTAAACGCCTGGGCTGGATCCGGGGGCCACCGGAAGGTGAGTATATAACTATTTTTTATTTTAATTCTTTTTTTAACAGGGATATGGTGCCCACATTGCTATATACTACGTGGGCTATGTTAGATACTACCTGGGCTGTGTTACATACTGCGTGGGCTGTGTTATATACTGCATGGCCTGTGTTATATACTATGTCTCTGTGCTATATACTACGTGGCCTGTGCTATATACTACGTGGACTGTGCTATATACTACGTGGCTGTTCAGTATACTACGTGGATAGGCAATATACCACGTGGCTGTGCTATATACTACATGGGCTGTGTTATATACCCCTCCTCACATGTAAAGAGCCATGGAATAAATGGCGCTATAATAATAAATAATAATAATAATATAGTATGTGGGCTGTGTTATATACTACGTGGGCTATGTTATATAATACGTGGGCTGTGTTATATACTGCGTGGGCTGTGCTGTATACTACTATATATATTGTAGAATGCCCGATGCGTTAGAATCGGGTCACCATCTAGTATACGAATAATTATCTGGTTTTGATTTGATCAAAACTACAGCAAGCAGCCAAGTAAGTTACACATTGCTAGAATCAGAGTATGTTTCTACATTATGCTTCTTTAAAATTGGGTGTCAAAAACCTGGTGACAGATTCTTAATAAGTGAAATTAGACACTACTTAGGGCAAACATTTCATATATTTAATATTTTAGTTTCTAACAAAAACTTTTAGGGACTTTTTTTTTAAATATGGCCTAGCATCAAAAGTCAAGTTTACTTAGGCTGTAAGACTAGACACAAGACAGCGTGTAAATAATGACAAGGTGACTTTCAAGAGTCTGTTTGTCATCTGATAGGCAATGTACTTATATAGGTGAACTTAGTAAGAAGGGACTATTTTGAGCTTTACATAAGACTATGGTATTTGTGCTGCCAGGAGTGAATACATGAAAGGCTGTTAGAATAAATGCCGTGACGCGAGAACATGTCTGAAATAATAGTATCAGATGCAGGGACGACTGGGACTAAAATTCAGCCCTGGCATTTGAAATCACACAGGCCCATGCTGTCCCCGTCCCCAAGCACCAGATGGGGATATGTTAATAATATTACCCTGCCTGGAGGAAATCTAAATTTACTACAAGATCATTATTTCCAATAATACAAATAATATTTATATATAAGATTAAATAATTATAAATATCAAAATAATAACAGTGTGATGGTTCCCCACAGCCCCCCAAAAATAAAAAAATCTCTATACTCACCTAATTCAGACACCTCATTCTCCGCAGCGTGTTTCCTCGTATATCAATTATCGCAGTTGATGCTGGCGTTGCAATACAGTGACGTCATTGCACTGCGAATGTCTCCTGCATATCGTTGGCCTTTGGCAGGTCACAGACAGAAGGGACACCTGCGGCTAGCTGGGGTAAGTGATGGAGTTAGCAACTTTGTGCTCCATCACAACAGTTAACGGAATGGCTGTCTTAAGGATGCAAATTCTGATAACAATGTGGCAGACAAGGCGGCCCACAACCAAACAGGCCCTTCTGACATTAACCAGAATTGCCAGATGGCCAGTCCGGCCCTGATCAGTAGTCACATACTTTAGTGCAATATATGAAACATAGACTGCTTTCAATTTAGATCGTGTGCTAGAGAAATGACAGGTGTAAATTATTTTTATGTTTCATAGGAAAAAAGTTCTAATGTGTTGCAGTAATATTGACTTCTTATGTCCAAGTAGTGATTATACTATAGGGCAGACCTGGGCAAAGTGCCACACACAACCCTCTGGCTGTTCCAGTCCGGTCCGTGGACTGAAACAGACGAAGGGCTGAAACAGTGGCCCACAGGCCGCAGCATGCTCTCCTTCGCCAACCATCCACCACCACCTGCTGTCACTGCTATCTGAATTATCAGGATACAAAAAGCGGTGAATACATTCATGGAAGATGATGCTGCCAGCCCCTTCTTCCACCAATCAGCATGTCAGAGAGCAGACGTGATGACACACAGGAGACAGGAGCAGAGCTCCAGAGGAAGGGATGTGAGGTGAGTGTTTTTTGTTTGCTTTTTTTTCATGTGTATGGGATGTTTGTATGTATATAGGAGGCTATTTCGCGATCATGCTGTATATGGGGAACTATGTGGGGCACATGCTGTCTATAAGAGGCTATGTGGGGCTCATACTATATATAGGAGGTTTTGTGAGGGCTCACACTGTACATAAGAAGCTATATGGGGGCTCATGCTGTATATAAGAGGCTATGTGTGGCTCATACTGTATATAGGAGGCTATGTGGGGGATCATGATGTATATAAGAGACAATGTGGGGTTTATACTGTACTAAAAAAAGGCAAAAATTGAGCTTAACTTGAGTTGGTACACATGCAAAGGTTAAACGCATGTTCACATTGGCCACAAATCATTAAAACCTACAAGAGAAGAAGTAAGCAAAAACCCTGATGTAACTATGTAAAAAAGCGAAAGTGCATTTAAATAACCGTTTTTAGTAAACTGTTTTTTGATCAAAAAATAGCACAAAAGCCATCCCACCTCGTCAGGGTAACTCTGATAAGGACAGTCCTACACTGTCTAAAGGCCCCGTCTCACATAGCGAGATCGCTAGCGAGATCGCTGCTGAGTCACAAGTTTTGTGACGCAACAGCGACCTCAGTAGCGATGTCGCTATGTGTGACACGTACCAGCGATCAGGCCCCTGCTGTGAGATCGCTGGTCGTGTCGGAATGGCCTGGACCTTTTTTTGGTCGTTGAGGTCCCGCTGACATCCCTGAATCGGTGTGTGTGACACCGATCCAGCGATGTCTTCACTGGTAACCAGGGTAAACATCGGGTTACTAAGCGCAGGGCCGCGCTTAGTAACCCGATGTTTACCCTGGTTACCAGCGTAAAAGTAAAAAAAAACAAACACTACATACTTACCATCTGATGTCCGTCAGGTCCCTTGCCGTCTGCTTCCTGCTCTGACTGAGCGCCGCAAAGTGAAAGTGAAAGTACAGCACAGCGGTGACGTCACCGCTGCACTCTGCTCTCACTGTAACGGCGGCTCAGTCAGAGCAGGAAGCAGACGGCAAGGGACCTGACGGGCATCAGATGGTGAGTATGTAGTGTTTGTTTTTTTTTACTTTTACGCTGGTAACCAGGGTAAACATCGGGTTACTAAGCGCGGCCCTGCGCTTAGTAACCCGATGTTTATCCTGGTTACCCGGGTGCTGCAGGGGGACTTCGGCATCGTTGAAGACACTTTCAACGATGCCGAAGTCCTTCCCCTGATCGCTGGTCGCTGGAGAGAGCTGTCTGTGTGACAGCTCCCCAGCGACCACACAACGACCACACAGCGACGCTGCAGCGATCAGCATCGTTGTCTGTATCGCTGCAGCGTCGCTGTGTGAGACGGGGCCTTAATACTAAAACCTTACTATGTGTCAATGTTGACCTCAGTGTGAATAAGGGCAGACAAAAGGACTGGGCCCAACCAGTGAAACACCAGACTGGGGAAGCCTTATATATAGTCTCTAGCTCAGAAACAGTGCCAAAATATAAAAAAAAAAAAAATGTGCTATCATCGTAATTGTAGGTCTTTTATTAAATAAAAAATACTTCACGTGACACTAACTATGATACATTACAAATAAAACACAACAGAACAAAACATAAGAACAAAGCTCCAATCAGACGACAACAAACGACAAAAATCACAAAGAAATAAACCAGAAATGGAACCAAAATGGAGAAAGTTCATGACCTACAAATCAGGGACAAGAAAGAAAAATTCCAATAAAATAAAGAAAGCAAAACTAAAAGACAACAAACAAAATATTCATAACTCACATGAATACCCCCGTAAAATTATAAATAATAAATAGTATAAAATCATGTAAGATCCCCGGCCCAGCTTCATTCATACTACTATATACAACCCCAACTACATTCACACCGTCCTATATACAATATTATATACAATATATACACTATAAACACATTACAGTAAACCGATTTATACAACATCGCAAACACAACAAAACCCTACTGGTCCCACTGCCTTACCTTACGGCCACCCCCTTACACCACCACATTCACCCTACAACAAACCTAATTACAATACAGTGTACAAAATTAACTTTTTTTTTTTTTCTTTTTCCATAATTTTTTTTTTAAATATATATAAACACACACCTACACTAACTATCCCGCCACCCCTGATCCACCTCTGGCCACAAAGTTCAGGAATTATCCGAGCTAGGATCAGACCCCAAAGTTTTTTCCCAGGCTGGGCCTGGGCCAGGCCAAATCAGTCTTTTATCACCGCCGTTGAAGCCCCCAATCCCCTCACCCAACCTAACTAAGACCCTCTATTATACACAATATATACAATAAATACAATACACTATATACAATATATACATAAACCAACATCACAGAACACAACCTACATACTCACCACCCAAGGCTCGTTTGATGCCTGCAAACCTTCTATTCAGGGAACAGAAATACAAAACAAAATTCTAGGGTGTAAAGATATCAGCCCACCACCAGGATATAGGAGTACTAACGGACTAAGGCACCCTGATGGAGAAACCCCTCCAGAGATGGGCCGCCCTCCGGGCATCCAGTCTTTCGCACTCCAGAGAACGCACCTTCACCAGGGCTCCTAGGATGCTGCTACAAACTTCATCTTCACAGAAGATTTTACTCTGCGTCAAAACTAAAACTCGTGCATTCCATGTGAAGTACCTGACCACTGCGCCGACTAAGAATAAAGTGGCTCGGTCCCTTCTCCCGAGGTCTCTGAACGCTCCATAGGCCCACTCTGCATAGGACAGAGTGGCCAGCTGCGGCCAACCAATGGAAGTGCCCACCCTGTTGTACACCTCTGTATTAAAGGGACAATGAAGCAGGAAGTGCTCCATGCTTTCCAGTGTTAAGTCCTTCTCAGTCCCTGGCTTACTAGAGGTAGGGATCCGAGTGAAATGACACGCAGCACAAAAGGTTGTGTGTTCATAGACAGGGATAGCCCTGGAGCACGTCTGACTCACTGGGCTCTACCCCCTCCTTTTTATAGCAAAAAGTTAAACATTTTACAGACATGCGCACAAGCGCTCATATTTCACATCCTTTTACAAAAACAGTCTATACTAGAGATAAGGTTCAGTTTCTGGTATGTAGGTAAAAGGTTACAATGTCAAGAAGGAATGCGTCCATAAAAGGAAATGTCAACTTTGCTTAAGTTTCTTGAAATAAGCCAGATGTCTCAGGAGAAAGACACAATGGATTCTTTCAGTCTAATCTCCACAATTCCCCCCTTTGACATATTCTTTTATTTTTATTACCATAGGGCTAAAGACAAAGCCTTTATTTTTGGTATTACACATGTACATGCTTGTATTCAATAAGAGAATCAAATCTAGTATTAATTCTTCCGTTTAACTCTCGCAACCTTTTCTTTGTTTTGCAATAAGTTTGTTCATTCTTTTTTTCTTTATACGGCAGTATACTAAAACATTTATGAAACAACAAAAAGTTAATACGGTAATAATAATTAGAATCACTAGAAGATAACATAAGAAAAGAAAAAAAAAATTTATACTCTTGCATCTATTACACAAAGTTTATCTGTGCATACTGAGATACCCTTGAGCACAATCTGGAATAGTACGTATATGACTACAATAATCATAACTATATGTATTATGCTCTGCATAATCCCAGCAACCCACCCACCGATTCCTCTGAACCAGTTGGCTGGGTTAAGAAAAGAAAAGGTATCTGACCACCAGCTATCCTTATTCTGGTCATTATCTTTGTCATACTGATCTCTGAGTCGTTGTACGTCCTTTAATTTAAATGTCATACTCATAGTACTATTCGGGTCTATATAATGACAGCAGGTGGGTCCGATGATTTGACACATACCCCCTTGTGAGGCAGTTAGGTAATCCAATACCAGGGTATGTTGGTTGATGACTATTATAAGCTGATTCTGTACAGCTATACTAGTGTTTAGTATATCCAATATATCCCAAATTTGATCATCTAGATAGTCTGTGGCCCTAACCAGTTTATCCCACATTTGTGTAATCATAGGGTAAATAAAAATAGAACTGACAATTTTATTGGCTATACCCATTTGCACTATGTGTGGTCTCCCCGAGGGGCGTGGTGAGTTATCTGCAGCTCTTTTATACAGTGTGTGCTTGGGCACGGCTTGCATATTCACTTGTTTATTTGAAATTATGAAAGTAGCCGGGGTTAGGCGTCCTAATGTACAAGTACCCTTTATACCTACGGGAAGCCATTTATATGCTCCTTCTCCGCATATCCAAAATGTACCTTCAGGCAGATCCCATAGAGCTGAGTGCTGCAATACCAATCTGTGAGCCAAATCCACAAATCTAGATACATTCTGAAGCATACACCAAGAGGGTTTTTGTCCCAAGGGGCTACAGTACCCGGCTGCGGGATTTCCACATACAGGCATTCCATTGACATACTCATCAGATTCATTACAAACCAGGTTCCCCGGTTTGCTTGTACAATCGCTTGCATTACCTTGAGGGAACAACTCAGAATGTTCCCAATTTCTATTGTGTATGTATCTTTCCAATACTACAGGTTTGAAGGCATCAGAGGAAGGGACGGTTGTACTGAAACTGAGCTGTAGATTTTCAGTGGGGACCTGTCCTAGATCAGTTAATCCAGTCTTATTCCTAGGTACCCATTTTCCTCCCTTGAATGCTAAATATTGTAGATGTGTATTACTCCCTGAGAGATTACCCTGCCACCAAGGAAATTCTACCCATCCCACAATTGGTATGGCGATTGTAGTATTCCACAGCCTAGCATTACCAGTTTGGTTATTGGCCAGTTTGTCTGAACAATTAGGCCAAGCGAATATTTCTTCTGCTGATACGGGAACTGCAAGGAAAGGTATACTTGTGGCTGATACCGGTGAATGGGTACAGATCCAACAATCTGTCAGGGTTTGTGTATTGTTTAACAAGTCATGCACTAATTTTTTATGATGTTGTACGAATCTATTGTTCAAAGGGGTTAGAGAATTTAGTCTTTCCCATGCCTTTGTCGTGGTTAATACTATTAACATCAATATCATGAGTTTATACTGCTTTTTTTGCAATGGCTTGCATGTATCCATGATGCCTTTCCTTCAAGCTTGACTGATGTAGGTGTTGTCAACAGGACTTGGAAGGGTCCGTCAAATCTTGGTTCAAGAGCCTTTCTGGTGTGTCTTTTTACATAGACTTGATCACCTGGTTCCAACTTGTGACTTCCTTCAATGTTGTCAGGATCTGGAAGGGAAGCAAAAACTTGTGCATGCACCTTAGTTAATTGTTTCTGAAGATTTTGCACATAAGAAGTCAATGACTCAATATTTAACACAAGTTGCTGTGGAAAATAACATCCTAAATTGGCAGTCCTACCAAACAAAATTTCATATGGAGACAGTTTAGTCTTACCCCTTGGGGTATTGCGTATTGAGTAAACGGCCAGTGGAAGGCATTCTGTCCAAGGCTTTCCTGTTTCAGCCATGGCTTTCTGTATTTTTAATTTTAAAGTTCCATTCATGCGTTCCACCTTACCAGAACTTTGAGGATGGTACGGAGTGTGTAACTGACTTTCAACACCCAACATTTTCAGTACATTTTGAAATATTTCTCCAGTGAAATGAGTACCCCTATCTGACTCGATCACTTCAGGGAGACCGTAACGGGGTATCAGTTCGGCAACTAGCTTTACAGCAGTGTTTTTAGCTGAAGCCTTCCGAACTGGATAGGCCTCTGGCCACCCTGAGAACATGTCCACACACACCAACACATACTCATACCCATTACTTTTTGGCAGCTGGATAAAGTCTATTTGTAATCGCTGAAACGGATAGAGAGGTCGGACGTGGTGCTTCATAGGGGTCTTTGTTGTCTGTCCGGGATTATGTGCCAGGCATATAGCGCATGCAGCACAATAGTCTCTTGCATAGTTGCCAAAACCTGGAGCCAACCAGACTTGCTTTGCCAGTAGTGTCATTGCATTTGCAGACACATGAGTAGGGTGGTGCAGTCCACCAACTACAATCGGGTACCAGGCTCTAGGTAGACATATTAGTCCATCTTTCTTCCAAATTCCTGCTTGTTCTTCTGCCCCTTCCTTTTTCCATCTATCCCTCTCCTCTTCTCCTGCATCTTCCTGTGCTTGTCTCAGTCTATCTTCAGTATTTTCTGTGAGGTTTACAGTATGAACCTGTCGTAAGGGTTTGACTGCCGCTGCTTTGGCTGCTTTATCAGCCCTATCATTTCCCCTAGATTCCCTAGTGTCGAGTCTCACATGTGCAGCTACCTTAATTACTGCTACTTCTTTTGTTTCTTGTGCAGCCTCTAAGATCTGTTTGATCAAAGAAGCATGTTTTACAGGTTGTCCTGACGCTGTCATGTAACCTCTAGCTCTCCAGATTACTCCAAAATCAAACACAATTCCATGTGCATACCTAGAATCAGTGTATATATTAGCTGTCTGATTCTCAGCTATTTTTAGCGCTTCAATCAATGCTGTTAGTTCTGCTTCTTGTGCAGACTGTTTTGGTGGAAGTGGTTCTGCTTTGAGAGTTTCAGATTCTGACACAACTGCATACCCTGTATGGAAGTTACCTGTGTCATCTGCAAACCTACTACCGTCTATAAACAGCTCTAAATCTGGATTTTGAAGTGGTGTTTCGGATACATTGGGTAAGCCTGCTGTTTCTTGTAAAATGAGCTCTGTACAATCATGTGT
Organism: Ranitomeya variabilis; assembly: GCF_051348905.1. Taxonomy (NCBI): domain Eukaryota; kingdom Metazoa; phylum Chordata; class Amphibia; order Anura; family Dendrobatidae; genus Ranitomeya; species Ranitomeya variabilis. The sequence goes on from NC_135236.1 coordinate 248,804,558, forward strand.
GTCTGTAGGGAAAAAATTTGCGTGTGGATCAGTGTCCTTATTCCCCCCTTCAGACTCGAGAGGTAGCAGTGTTGCTAAATTAAGAGTCTGAAGCCTTGCAAATGTGATAGTAGAGGGGAGCAGCAAAGAACACTGCAGCCGCAAGTGTCTGGCCATGGAAATGTGTTTTGGTTGGACCTGGTTTAATATCCCATAAACATCATGTGTAGTTTGAACTGTGAGTGGATGCTCTAGGACAATTTCTGATGCTTTGTCCAACAATAGTGAGACAGCAACAACTACACGTACACAGGTTGGCGCTGCTCTAGCTACGGGATCTAACCTTGCTGAAAGATATGCAATTGGTCTTTGTTTCCCTGCATGCTTCTGGGTAAGAACTCCTGTAGCATGGGAATCAACTTCTGCAGCCATAAGCTGAAATGGTTTGGTGTAGTCTGGTAGCCCTAACGCTGGAGCTGAAACAAGGGCATCTTTTAATTGTTGGAACGAAATCTGACCTTCTTTTGTCAACAAATAAGGTTCACTTTTTACACAGTCATACAGTGGTTGCATTAGTTGACTGGCATGTATAATCCATTGTCTACAATGAGACACTATTCCTAAAAATGCTCGTAGCTGTTTATGATTTCTAGGCTCATTCATCTGTCTTATTGCTTCAGTTCTTTGAGGTGTAAGATGCTTTTTACCTTGAGAAATGCAATGACCTAGAAAGACCACTTTGATCTGACAAACTTGTAGCTTTTGTCTATTCACTTTACACCCTTCTTTTTCTAGAAAACATAGTAAACTCACAGTGGACCTTTCTGCAGTTTCTAGATCTGGGCAGCAAAGTAGTAGGTCATCCACATACTGCAAAATTACTACCTGTGGTTCGGGTTCAAACCTCTGAAGGACTGTTTGTAGGGCATTTGAATAAAGAGTAGGGGAGTGTATCATTCCCTGTGGAAGGCGTGTCCACGCCAACTGTTTGCCCTTAAATGTAAATGCAAACAAATGCCAACTGTCTTGGTGTAAAGGAACCGAGAAAAATGCATTTGAAAGATCTATTACAGTAAACACTTGAGAACTGGCTGGTATCTGTGATAGTAACGTATGAGGATTGGGTACAACTGGGGTGATTGGATCTAGAACTTTGTTTATTTCTCTTAGATCATGTACCATACGATATTTGGGCATAGAACCCTTATCAAGAGTTCTCTTCTTGACTGGATACAGAGGAGTGTTAGCAGGTGATTGTATCTCTACCAAAACTCCTTTCTCTCTATATCCCTCTATCTGTTTTGTAATCGCTAATTCCTGCTGGGCACTCACAGGGTATTGTCTGAGCTGTGGGAGAACAGTTCCTGGTTGCACAGATAATTTTACAGGAGAGATATGCAATAATCCCACATCAGTGTCACCCTGTGCCCACAGTGTTTCTGGGATCATTGAGAGATCTAGATCTGTGGTGTACTCTTTTTCTTCAGTATAATCCTCAAAAGCCTGAATTCTAACATATTGTTCTAATGTTTCTGCATCATCAGGGATAGTCAGCATAACTGTGCCATCTTCCCTAAAATTGATGTTAGCTTCTAATTTCTTTAGGACATCAGTTCCTAACAGACATGTTGGGGCACCTCTGGCATACAAAAATCTGGATGCAAAACATTTAGGTCCTAATGAGACCTCTAGGGGCACAGTATATGGCAGTGTTCGAATTACCCCATCATAACCCTCAGCAAAAGTTGTTTGTTCTGAAATATCTTCCGGATTCGGAAGAAAATCTTGATTCAAAATTGAGGAAGTTGCACCTGTATCTATCAAAAATGGAATCTCTCTCCCCCCCACATTCACCTGTATCATAGGTCTTCTAGCTGGTAGGGAAGTTTGTAACACATCGAGTCAATCTGAATCTGGTATGGGACCATCTATGATGGTAGATTTCTGCTGGTTGTCCGTTTGGGGAGGGTTATTTCTGGGAACAAATTTGCCTGACTTTATATCTGCCAACTTCTTCCTGCACTCTCTTTGGAAATGACCTGGCTTTTTACAGTAGTGGCAAGGAAAATTGTGTCTCACTCTTCCTCCTGTATTAGCTTGTGCTATTCTAACAGGCTTACGATTCTCTCTCATATCCATGGCTATTCCTAAACATCGTTGTTTCACAATATTTGGTTGTTCAATTGTTCTCCAATCTGGAGTAGAGGATTTAAATTTTTCTCTGATTTTCGGATCTAGCCCCTCTATTAATTGTTTTGTAAAAAGTCTCCTTACTGAAGCATCAGTCAAATCCAATCCTTCATCCCTAAAGCTATTTTCTAGTTCTTGACTATATTCTTCAATACTTTGCCCAAATTTCTGCATAATCACACCCGTAGATCCCCTTTCCCTCTGTTTTCCTCTCATGAAAATTATTAATGCCTCTGTGAACTGGGTACCTGATGCTTCTGTCTGTAAGGCACCCCCTTCTGCCACTGGTCTATTGGGCTGTAGGTGTGTCAATAATTCCTGAAAAAGTCCGGGGGACATTTTCATTCTACATAATTCTTCCCCGTCCGCCCAGACCCCAGCATGAGTCTGCATGATTTGTTGTATATACTGCGCAAATCGGATAGGATATTGAGTGGGATCAGGCGCATTATGCAGGAGGGACATACCCTCAGCAGGGGACCAAGGAAAGTATTGTCTGGTCTGATGATATCTGGTGTTCATTACCCCGTCAGCACCAGGTTCCCTAAAGGGTCTTGGTACTACCCTAACAGGGGCAAGTACAGCGCCATATCTAGGTGTACCACAGGCTAGGCAATCATTTCTCCAATCTGGATTTTGTTGTCCACAGTGTGAACATTCCCATCCTCCTACCCCACCAAGATTGGGATACAAGGCTGGAAATTGTTTTCCTCCTTCTGCTCTTCCAGATGGTACAAATGATTGGGCTTTTGGATCTAGGTAAGGTGGCGGGATTATGTCACAACTTTTTCCCTTCCCCATGATCCATTTGGAAGTGTCTGGATCGTACTTCCAATTCTCCTCTTTAGCTGTTTTTGAGACCTCTATCATACAGTGTATGATTTCTTCCCACCCATTGTCTTTGATAATTCCACCTCGTTCTTTACTCAGTTTTTCCCATTCTGTACTGAACATAAGTGCTTCTGAAATTCCCAATTTTTCTCTTACCCTTCTAATCTGCCTTCTGACTATCTTTCCACATCTTTCCTGTATGATATCTGCTGCTTCCACTTGTCCTAAGACGGTTTTTGTCTGTTTATTTCCCATTTTTCTCTTCAATATTAGCTATTTCTACCCCAGGTGACGTTTGGACAATCACTTACTCTATGGTGATGTCTCGTTGCCTTCTCTCCTAGGGAGCTAAAATATTGAAAGGCTTGTCTGCTCCATTTCTTCTAATATGCAGGACGTACTTAAGTGCTATTATGCACGCAAACAGACCCAGCAACACCATACAGATCACAAAACTTTCTGTGTCAGTTAGCATACTTGTCCCAGGCTCATGAAACCGCGTCCTGGGCTCATTCTATCAAACCTTATCCAGAAATGAAGGAGGTTAAGCACTTAATTGAGAGTCAAGCATGGGCGGAGGTCTCCCAGAAGGACGCAACCACATGACCCAGTTAGGCTGACTTCCGTGTATAAGGCTTATACCCCAACTATTTCGGCTTATTTTTCTACGCACTTTTGCTCTTCTTTCACAACATACCACAACCTTCACACTGTTCACACACTGCCAGGGACAGGACTCATAAATCTATACAATATGGTAACCCGAGTTTTATAGGTATCTACTCACTACTAGACTAACCCAGCGTGACACGGCTCATAGAGATCTTTCGGATAATACAGGGCAGATAAAAGAGAACTAATAATGTCTCTTACCTGGCCAGGTTTTTCAGTTCATTTGCCGTCCATTATCCCAGATCTCCGTTGTCCGTATCCGCAGGTAAATCTCGAGCAAATACTCTCACCTCAGGTCCCTGTTCGGTGCGCCAAAGTAATGTTAAGTCCTTCTCAGTCCCTGGCTTACTAGAGGTAGGGATCCGAGTGAAATGACACGCAGCACAAAAGGTTGTGTGTTCATAGACAGGGATAGCCCTGGAGCACGTCTGACTCACTGGGCTCTACCCCCTCCTTTTTATAGCAAAAAGTTAAACATTTTACAGACATGCGCACAAGCGCTCATATTTCACATCCTTTTACAAAAACAGTCTATACTAGAGATAAGGTTCAGTTTCTGGTATGTAGGTAAAAGGTTACAATGTCAAGAAGGAATGCGTCCATAAAAGGAAATGTCAACTTTGCTTAAGTTTCTTGAAATAAGCCAGATGTCTCAGGAGAAAGACACAATGGATTCTTTCAGTCTAATGTCCACACCAGCATGGTAGCACAAGCCTCAAGGGGACAATTCCTGTCCTCGGAGCTCCTGTACTTCAAATTGTCCCTCACATACAACTTACCTTACCAAGTCAAGTCCCAATACTTCTTGGGGATCCTGCTAGAATTTAACAAACTTAACCCAACCTCTAGATCCCGACTTGGGCAGTCCTTGAGGACCAATGGTTTCTGAAAATGCGAAAGCAAGACCCGCATGTCGAGGAGTTTGCTCGGGAGGGACCTCACCTCCCACATTCCCAGACCCCACCGACGCATCATTTTCAGAACCGGGGTAACATAAGCCGGGAGATGCCCGTGCGGTGTGCGAAGATCCTTCAATCTTCCCCCTATCTCCCATTCCTGGAAGAAAGGCTGAAACCATCCCTTGCAGAATACCCATGGAGGAGCCCTCTCTTTCCAGAGGTTTGCCACGTTAACTTTCAAAAAAGTGTTCACTAGGAACACCACGGGGTTCACCATATTCAACCTCCCTAGTCTCCTCGTGCGGTAAGTGACCTCTCGTTTGACTAGGTTTAGTCTATTCCCACATAACATCTGGAAGAACAGACTGTAGACCTATGTCCAGAGAGGCTCTGGCAAGACACAGACGCTGCCCAGGTAGATTAGCAAGGGGAGCAGGAAAGCTTTGCACAGGTCAACCCTTTCCCTCAGTGTCAATGACCAACCGTTCCATTGGTCCACTCTTTGGGCGACACCTTTGATTTTGCCTTCTCAGTTTTTTGCGGGGTAATCACCCTGGCCAAATTCAATGCCTAGGACTTTGGCATGTTCTTGGGGTTCGGGGAGGGTGTACGGAAGAGCAAACGTTGGATCACCGCCTCCCAGCCAGAGACTCTCACACTTGTCCTGGTTGACCTTGGACCCGGATGCCTCCGAGTAGCTCTCCACTTCTGACATCATCACCATCGCCTCCTCTTGCTAAGAAACAAAGACGTATCACCGTAATTGTACTGACCCAAAGAGTAAAACTGCCTCATCAATTTTACAACATGCAAAACAACATAAAAAACAAAAAAAAATCCCGAATTGCTGTTTTTTGGTTATTTTGCCTACCAAAAATTGGAATAGAAAGTGATAAAAAAAAGTCATGCGCTCAAAATTTGTACCAATACACATGTCAACTCGACCTGCAAAAAACTAGCCCTCACATGACTCTGGGCCAAAATATGGAAAAATTATAGCTCTCAAAATATGGCGATGCTTTTGCAATAAGAAGTGGTTTTTTAGTGTGTGACAGCAGCCAAATTTAAAAAAAAACTATATAAATCTGGTATCACTATAATTGCACCGCATCTTCCCAAAGAATAAAGTCATGTAATCACTTGGAACAGTGTTAAAAAAAATAAAAGCTATTCTTCACCTGCTGTTGACTTGTTCATTCTGAATCCCAAAGATCGCAGTAAGGCTCGGCGAACAATTATCCTGCACTTACCTCAAAGTTTCCGTGTAAATCTCTGAAATACATGATTAAGACGTAACCCTCATCAGAAGATTTCCTATAATGAGACAGATGGAGGAACTGTGGATGCTGTAGGACCTGTGATCCGGCAGTGTCCCTCTTTTTAGGATTGCATAAAAGTGCAGTCGGCTACAGTTTTGTGCATTTCTGAAAAGAAGCACACCGCTGAACAGGGGCCAGAAGAGTCCAGAGTAACTGTGCTGCCTCATTATAATGAATGGATACCTTGGAGGTTTCATCTGAGTCACGTTACTCTGAGATTTAGATGGAAACCCCAAAGTAAGAGCTCAGCGTAGAGCGCAGGGAAAATGTGATCATAAATGTTATGTAAATTGTTCCTAATAAAAGCTTCAACTTAATTCACAAAAAAACAAGTCCCCACTCAGGTCAGTCATCTGTTAACGGAAATATTGGGGGGTTCCATGTTACTAGTAGCACAAAAGCTCTGGGAATGCAAAATGGCTCCTCACCCTCCAAAAAAAATTCTGCAAATTCTCCACTCCCAAATCCAAATGCCCCCTCCCTTCTGAGCCCCAGTGTACCTAAACCACATATAGCGTCCACATGTTTGGCATTTCTGAAGCAATGAAAGCCCACCTAATTTACAGAAGCATGAGTTGGGCATAACGTACTGGCGACTGCAACGTACTGGTCACTACAGCATACTGGTCACTACAACGGTAGTTTGCAATTTTCACTCAGCAACATTCATTGCTGCTTGCTTCTGTAAGACACCCATGGAGTCAAAATCATCACTACATCTGTAGATAAATTCCCAAAGGGGTAAAATTTTAAAAATGGGGCCACTTGAGGGGAGATTCTGCTCTTCTAGCAATTAAGGGCTCTGTTTATGGAGTCCTCAAACTATTCTAGGATAACCTGCACTCCAGGAGGCAAATAGTGCTCTGTCCCTCCGAAGTCTTTCCATATGGCTAAGCAGTACTGAACAGCCACATATGGGGTATTGCCACGTTCAGTAGAAATTGTTAGACAAATTATGGTGCCATTTTTACCCACTTCTTGTGTGGAAATGTAAAATCTGGGGCTAAAACAAAATTTTGGTGGTAAAAATGTAGTTATTTTTTCTTTACTGCACAATGGTATAAAACTGTGTCGATATGATCACTGCACTTCTAGATGAATTAATTGAGAGATGTAGTTTGTAAAATGGGGTCACCTATGGGGGTTTCTACTGTTCTGGCAACTCCGGGGCTTTCCTAGTGGGTCATGATACCCGCAAACCATAACAATAAAATCTGCAGTATAAAATGGCGCTCTTTAGGGCTAAAACAACATTTTAGTAAAAATGTAATTTATTGTTTTTTCACCACTCAATAAATATAAATTCTGTGAAGCGCAAGTGGTATCAATATGGTCACTGCACCCCTGGATTAATTAATTGGGGAGTGTAGTTTGTAAAATGAGTTCACACACACATGGGGGGTTTCTGCTCTTCTGGCACCTCAGGGTTTCTGCCAATGTGACATGGCACCCTCAAACCATTCCAGCAAAATCTAAATTCCAATATGGTGCTTCTTCCCGTCTGAGCTTTGCACTGTGCGTCAAAAGTAGTACTCCCCCACATATGGGGTATTGGCGTACTCAGGATAAATTGCAGAACAAATTGTATGGTGCAATTTCTCCTGTTACCCTTGTGAAAAAAAATTGGGGCTAAAATAACATTTTTCTGGGTAAAATATGATTTTTTTATTTTCACGGCTCAACATTATAAACTTCTGTGAAGCACCTGGGGCTTCAAGGTGCTCACCACACATCTAAATACATTCCTTGAGGGGTCTAGTTTCCAAAATAGGGTCCCTTGTTGGGGTGTTACATTGTTTAGGCACATCAGGGGCTCTCCAAATGGGACTTGGCGTCTGCTAATGATACCAGCAAATTTTACATTCAAAAAGTCAAATTACTCACTTTCCTTCTGAGCGCTGCTGTGCGCCAAAAAAGTAGTTTTCTCCCACATATGAGGTATCGGCGTACTCAGGTGAATTTGCACAACAAATTGTATGATGCTGGCTTGGTCATTAACGTGCAAACCACCTTGGGGTTATAGAGGTTAGTATAAAATAGTTATAATTACTATGTTAATATTAATCAGAATTCATATCAGCCTATTGGTTCGACATCCACTATAGTCACGGTCTCTCATGTGATCCCTGGGAAAGACATCGGACCATTATATCCCATGATAAGGGCTTATTCACATGGCTGTTGTAGGTATGGAGCTAGCCATGTGCAGAGAAAGAGACATGCATGATGTGTCTGATTTGGCACAATCTTACTCATTTACCTTGGCATAGAGTTTGATGGTTCATGCTGCCATTTTTTTTTTTACACACACTGACATACAGTCCTTGTGGAACATTGCTCATGTGTATTACGGTATATCATTGGCTATTATAGGGTTCATTTGATGTCAGTGTGCAATCCATTGTGCACATGGATAACACATGGATAGATAAAACAGTTGTGTGAATAGGCCTCTATTATTATACTTTTTTTGCAGGCTCATTGTTATCCTAGTGTAGCTAGGTAAATCTAAAGTACCTAGATAAGTAAATCTAAATACTGCAACTCACCCTGTAGGTTCCTGTACAGACTAGAAACCCTGACACCGCAGTCTGTAGTGGTTCCTGTGTGAGCAAAGATCACCCTAACGACAGATTAGAAGATGGCAACTTCTATGGTTGGACCTATGCTGCGGTTGAGCACATCATTTTCCTCCTAAAGAAAAGCTGAGACTGAAGTTTATTCAGAGATTCGCAGCAGAGCATGCGAGCTCGAACAGGAGTCCAGACAGACAAAGTGACGCTGGGATATCTGGCGACGGTTTGGCCATAGCCGGGCCATGGTGTGGCACGGCGGCAGAATGGCAATGTAATGGCCAAACACATTGCGGCAAAGTGGCGAATACATGATAACATCATACTGCGTAGAAAAACATACATATCTTCATGGACAAAACAATGGTTAAATGTAATGACTTTGAGGCTCTTTATGCCAAACTCCATTAGAACTCGTAAATCTCCATGTTCCACTTAGTAACTGTCATTGTCCACTTAATACACTTATTTATTACCATATGTTTACCCTTTTTCTATTCTCATGGCCCTGCAGCTGATCCAATTAACCTGTGTGTATGTCCACTATACCTGCTAATGACTATGATCTCATCTTGTGTCTCCAATCTGTCTATGACTTTCCAGAAGTACATCTTAGAATTAGTTGGTTTCTAACTTTGCACAAGATGGCTGATAGAGCCAAAATGGCTGTTCAGTATATTATGACTGACCATTCTCTTACAGGGGCATAGTTTCAGCTACTGATTACCGCATCCCTATGACTGAAAGCCCGAGCATGCAAGGAGGAATAAAGTCAATTTCCTCAGCAGGGCTCTCAGAGCCAAAGCCACGCAGCTTCAGAACTATATTAACCTGAGGATTAACCCCAGATCTGCAGGATAATAACATTTTTTTTACATGGCAGGTTCCCTTTAAATGCAGTTGTCAATCTATGACAGCAGCCTCTAAAAAGTGCAGACCAGGCATTCCACACGCCCCTCAGTCCACCCATGATGCGGGATGCCACTGTTTGCTATGGCAGCGGAAATTCAACTGAGGACTACCGTGACTGTCATTATAGTGCTTCGCCAACCTGCAGCGGACTTCAAAGCAAAAGAGACTGTAATTTTTCCTATACACAGGAATACTGAAGCACTCCCTTAGAGGCGGCGTGGTCTGCCACTATTTTTAGCATTTTGAGTTCATACATGAAGACCTTCACTATTTAGTATGTGCCTACTGCCACCAAATCTGGCTGTGGGTGTTTTTCAGACCCTCAAGAGTTCTTGACCTACTGCCTCCTCAAGAATATGATGGGAGCAAATAATAGTCTCCTCAGAGTCGCATTTACAGATTTCTACGCCCCAGGCCAAAGCAAATTCTGCACCCCCAACCACCTCAAATGCTTGATTAGAAATATATTGATTTGAATGTTGTCACGCCTGCTTAAAGGGAACCTGTCACCAGCAAAAATATTATTAACCTGCAGATATGGGCTGAACCTGCAGGTTAATAGTGTTACTAACTTGCCCGACGCCTGCACGTAGCTTAACACTGCTGGGACAAAAAAGGAACTTTATTCCCCCCAGCAGCATTCCAGTTTCAGTCACGAGGCGGCGCCGGTTCAGTCAACGCTCTGAGTATATGTAGCAGAGCATAAACAACACAAATTCAGTACAATAGACAAGAAGGCAGAAACACAATTGCATTATTGAAAGACAGAGGATTATATGCCAGAAAATGACTAACAGTTATTGTAATGATAACAGCAATAATAGATACAAATAGCGATAGCTGGAGTGTGTACACAAGCTGAGCTCCAACTATGGCAATGCAAAGTTCAATACAAACAGTATAAACAATTACTACAGATTACCCTCTTCTAACTTACTACCTGCCTTCTGATAATCAGGCCGCGCTGCCAGGGGCCGGCTCCAGGTTTTCATGGAAAGAGTCTCAGTGGGCCTCTTTAAGGCTACGTTCACATTTGCGTTGTGCGCCGCAGCGTCGGCGCCGCAACGCACAACGCAAACAAAAACGCAGCAAAACGCATGCACAACGCTGCGTTTTGCGCCGCATGCGTCCTTTTTTTGATTGATTTTGGACGCAGCAAAAATGCAACTTGCTGCGTCCTCTGCGCCCGGACGCGGGCGCCGCAGGGACGCATGCGGCGCAAAACGCAAGTGCGACGCATGTCCATGCGCCCCCATGTTAAATATAGGGGCGCATGACGCATGCGGCGACGCTGCGGCGCCCGACGCTGCGGCGCAGACCGCAAATGTGAACGTAGACTTACACATACCACAATTCATGATGTACAGATACAGTAGAGAAATACAAGGAGAGATACAGGGATCTTTTCACAGGTGCTGACAAAAGAAGGTTCCACACAATAGGTTCTGGTGTGGAGATGTCGCTATTAGGCTGCTGTCACACTAGCAGTATTTGGTCAGTATTTTACCTCAGTATGTGTAAGCCAAAACCAGGAGTGGAACAATTAGAGGAAAAGTATAATAGAAACATATGCACCACTTCTGCATTTATCACCCACTCCTGGTTTTGGCTTACACATACTGACCAAATTCTGCTAGTGTAATGGCAGCCTTAGGCTATGTTCACACGGTGCGGTTTTTGCTGCGGATCCGCAGCGGATTTGCACTGCGGATCCGCAGCAGTTTTCCATGTAGGTTACAGTACAATGTAACCCAATGGAAAACAGGACCCGCTGTGCCGACGATCCTTTTTTCCACAGGAAAATCCGCAGCGGTTTTGCCTGCAGAAAAAAGAAGTACCATGTCAATTCTTTCTGCGGATTCCGCTGCGGGTTTCCAGCAGCACCAATAGGAAACTGCATTTGGAAACCCGCAGTGGAATCCGCAGAAGAAAAAGGATGAAAAACCGCAGCTAAAATCAGCGCTGAATTTAGCTGCGGTTTTTCAAAACAGGACCTGAAAAAAAAAGGATGAAAAAAAGGAACGTGTGAACGTAGCCTTAGTGATGAGCGAGTGTACTCGTTGCTCAGGTTTTCCCGAGCACGCTCGGGTGATCTCCGAGTATTTGTTAGTGTTCGGAGATTAAGTTTTTATCGCCGTAGCTGAATGATTTACAGCTACTAGCTTGCTTGATTACATGTGGGGATTCCCTAGCAACCAGGCAACCCCCACATGTACTCAGCCTGGGTAGTAGCTGTAAATCACTCGCTCATCACTAATAGTGACAACTCCACACTAGTGATGAGCGAATATACTCATTACTCGAGATTTCTCGAGCATGCTCGGGGGTCCTCCGAGTATTTTTTAGTGCTTGGAGATTTAGTTTTTCTTGCAGCAGCTGAATGATTTACATCTGTTAGCCAGCATAAGTACATGTGGGGTTGCCTGGTTGCTAGGGAATCCCCACATGTACTTATGCTGGCTAACAGATGTAAATCATTAAGCTGCAGCAAGAAAAACTAAATCTCCGAGCACTAAAAAATACTCGGAGGACCCCCGAGCATGCTCCAGAAATCTCAAGTAACGAGTATATTCGTTCATCACTACTCCACACCAGAACCTATTGTGTGGAGCCTTCTTTTGTCAGCACCTGTGAAAAGTTCCCTGTATCTCTCCTTGTGGGGATACACCATATCATATTGTATGAAATACTACATACACTACAGGGATAATTATCTTTGAATCTTTGACCTAAGATGCTTCATTAACCCATTATCTACCAATGTCCTTTTTTTGGGATGCCTAATCTTTTGCTTCTAGCAACTAAGATTTTATCATTTTTATAATTGGGTCCAATTTTTTGTGTTGTGTTTGTAAAATGAATGTTTTCAAAACAGGAAATCATGTCATTGTCATTTTCAAATGAATATTGGGACGCCCTTTTCTGAAAAATCCGTAAAATGAAAATTTCTAATTTGGCAAGTAATGGGTTAAATGGGCGACTATGTGATCTAGGCTATTAACTTGCCGAAACGCCATTTTGCCTGTCGCTACAGCAATCACTATTAATAAATTCTCACTTGAAGCATAATTTTCAACTCGTACGTGTGCAGTGATTTTTTTGAACTACAATTTATTCAATGTACAGGGTGGGCCATTTATATGGATACACCTGAAATGGGAATGCCTGGACATGACACACAAGATGGTGCACCACCACATTAAGGGTGTCAAGTCTAAGCATTCCTACATGAACAGTTTCCTGAAAAGTGGATTGGTCATCGTGGGCCAGTTGAATGGCCACCAAGGTCTCCCAATCTCACCCCCTTAGACTTATCTTTGGGGGTATCTGAAGGCAATTGTCTATGCTGTGAAGATACGAGATGTGCAGCATCTGAAACAATGGATACTGGAAGCCTGTGCTAGCATTTCTTCTGCGGTGTTGCTATCAGTGTGTCAAGAGTGGGAGAAGAGGGTTGCATTGACAATCCAACACAATGAGCAGCACTTTGAACACATTTTATAAGTGGTCATAAACTTGTAAATAACTCATGAAAGAATAAAGTTATGTTAAAACCAAGCACACCATTGTTTTTCTTGCAAAAGTCTCAATAAGTTTGAAGTGTCACATGACCCTCTTCCCATTGAAAAAAATAAAGTTGGATCCAAAATGGCCGACTTCAAAATGGCCACCACCTGTTAGGTGTCGAGTTCCCGCTGCTGCAGAGGGGGAATCTCGGTCTCCCATTCTTCCCCAGCCACAGTGGAGTCTGCTCAGCAGAGACGTCAGTCCCAGCGTCTGGCTCAAGCTGATACTGTGCATCTGGTTACAGCTGCCATTCCAGGTTCAGCCTTTGTAGCCAGCATTGATCAGCAGCGAGCAGACGTTCCAGGGACTAAGTCCTGCTTTTCATCTACTGAGCATGCCCGTGGGATGACCTCTCATTGGAGGTCGGAGGTCACATGCCCAGGTCCTGTAGCAGCTCTGATTGGACCACCAGGAAGGTCCTGGAAGGCTGTGACTATAAAAGGTTTGCATGGCTGCTCGGCCATGCGCTAGACCTGACTATGTATGTGTGTGCTGAGAGATTGATACTGGTGAATGCTCCTAAATGATCCCCATCCCCTTGGTTGTTGTCTGGGTATTAGGGTGAGTGTGTTGAGGGAGGATCTAAATTGATCCTTCACGGTTAACTCAGTGATTTCCAAATTAATCTACAGGGCATTGCCGGCAACTGAAAATGACCAGACGGAGACGTGTGCCTCTGTATGGGGGATCGAGCAGATCTTTGGCACCCGTTTTATTGTGTATTGCTTTTCATAATCATAGAAATTATATTTCAACCAATCAGCATAAGAACACGCTCACAGTTCTTAACCCATAAGAATGCAGGAAAAACTTAACCCATGAGAATACAGAAAAACCGGAAACTACATATATGGTCGTGTCTTTTTGGCATAAAAACGACATACTAGCAGGTGGATAGCGATACACCCCCGAGTCCCTTATCTGGCTCGAGTCAGAAGACTCAAGGTCTTTATACCAATTATGAACCATAGCCTAGTTGAATAACAGGCTTGTGAACAACAAGATAAAGTTACTTCATGGCAGCTGTAACCTTTTACCTAATTAACAGAATTTATCTTTAAGCAACAGGAAAATGGAGTCGAAAAGCACAAAATGGAGAATCTTTCTTAATTTGTCCCTTCACATTCCCCCCTAGATAAATTTTGTTAATTAATGTCCAGCATCAGAGGTACTATTCCAAGCTCTAAGCTCGAGGGGTACTGGTCTTCACATGACTGGTGCCAAGTTACCAGCCATGGCTGTTGCGGTGTACCCGTCCCCCCTGTATACTAGAATTTACGAATAACAATTGTTGATAACAGTGGTGGGGATCTTTTGAAGATAGCCATGCGCTTGGCTCCAACATCTTCATCAGGTAACTTTGTGAAATCAGTGTAGAGAAGAGCAGGGGTGGCAACGCTTTTGGTATCATCATTAGTTGTCTTAGTGCAGAATTTCCTAATACATACAGAAATACACCAAAGAACAAGTTTTAGTATTACATACATAACAAGGATAAAGGCAACAATATATAACAAACTTTGAAAGATTCCAGCTATCCAGCCCCCAGGTCTAAGGATTAAGAAAGGAGAAAGGTGTCTGCCCACCAACTGTCCTTATTACGGTCATTATCTTTATCATATTAATCTCTGAGTCTTTGAATATCCTCTAACTTTAACTTCATAGTGCTATTGGGATCTGTATAATAACAGCAAGCGGGTCCAATAACCTGACACATACCACCCTGTGCTGCTGTTAAGTAATACAGTACTACAGTATATTGATTAGTGACTATGATGAGTTGGTTTTGGACAACAACAGTAGTATTAAGTATATCCAATATATCCCAAATTTGATCATCTAGAAAATCTGTGGCCCTAACCAATTTATCCCACATTTGTGTAATCATAGGGTAAACGAAAATAGAACTGACAATTTTATTGGCTATACCCATCTGTACTACTAATCTTTCGTGATATTGTACAAACTTATTATTCAAGGATGTTGGGGAATTTAGGCTGTCCCATGGGGTTACCAATATTATTATATGGAAATACGAAAAAATCACAACATTATGTCCCCTTATTTGCTACTAGTCTGTTTGACCAGCTTGTAGTGCGATACGTGGATCCACGTCGACCTTTCTTCCAGCTTTACTGACATAGGAGTAATGAGGAGGACTTGGTAGGGACCGTCATACAAGGGTTCTAGTCCTTGTTTTCTGACATGCCTTTTCACGACCACAAAACCACCAGACTTCAAGTTGTGACAAGTGTCGGTTTCTGCTGAATCTAGAAGGGAAGAAGAAACTAAAACATGGGTGTTAACAAGATTTTTACTAAGCTGAATAACATATTGAACAGCACGGTCAGTTTCTTCTGATAACTACTGAGACTGGAAATTTGCAACTGAGGGCCTAGCACCAAATAATATTTCATATGGGAACAGGCCATGTTTTGCCTTAGGGGTAGTACGAATGTGGTACAGTACAATGGGTAGGAGCTCTGGCCATGGAGCCGTAGTCTCCTGCATCATTTTGGTCAATTGTCCCTTCAGTGTGCAGTTCAGCCTCTCAATTTTCCCACTGGATTGTGGATGGTATGGAGTATGGAGGGCTACAGTAGATCCAAGCATTGTCAGAACCTCCTGATACACATGAGAAGAAAAAGCTGGAACTTGGTCACTTTCGACAACTTCTGGAACACCATATCGGCATATAACTTCCATCACCAGTTTCTTCGCTGTAGTCTTTTGCAGTCATGTTGGTAATGGGGAATGCTTCCGGCCAACTGGAGAACATGTTGACAACCACCACACAATATTCATACCTTCCAGACTTAGGCAACGTGATATGGTCCACTTGGAGCCTTTGGAAAGGATAGTCGGGCTTAGCAAGGTGCTTTGGGGGTACACGTTGAAGTTGACCTGGATTGCAGGTCTGACAGATATTACATGCATGGTTGAGTGCTGTCAGGACTGTAGAAATACCTGGAGCCCAGTAGAATTTTTGTACCAGGGCTAGGGCCTGGTTTTTTTCCTCGATGTGTGGGCCCATGTGCCCACGTGGCAATAGCAGGGTACATCCGCTTAGGGAGACACACAAGTTGGTCCTTTTTCCAGAGACCATGTCCATCCGTGCTCCATCAGCCTTCCACTGCTTCACTTCTTCCTTTGGAGACATTCTCTGCATCGTCATTAAGCGGTCTCGCGGGGTCCGACAGAAAACCTCAGTCTGTCGTGGATCATCAGGTTCCTGTAGAGTCAATGTTTCTTGTAATTGTTTACGCTGAGAGCGTGTGGTCACCATAGCTGATATGATCATTTCAATGGGTAGGAGAGCAGCAGCTTTTGCTTACATATCCGCAAAGGCGTTACCAACAGTGTGTGGACTTTTCCTAGGACCGTGCGCCTTAATTTTGATAATGGTGACCAGGGTAGGTAATTTGATTGAGTCCATGAGGGTTTTAACAGCTTCATCATTCTTCACTGGAGTCCCGGCGGTGGTAATAAACCCTCGATTGGCCCATAGGGTTCCAAAATCATGAGCAATACCATATTCATAC
This sequence comes from Ranitomeya variabilis, assembly GCF_051348905.1. Classification (NCBI taxonomy): domain Eukaryota; kingdom Metazoa; phylum Chordata; class Amphibia; order Anura; family Dendrobatidae; genus Ranitomeya; species Ranitomeya variabilis. Next base: position 248,821,042 of record NC_135236.1, read on the forward strand.
TGTGAGTCCCTGTATATATTAGCCCGCCTGTCTTTAGCCAGAACACATGCAGTAGACAGAGCCTGAAGTTCTACTTCTTGTGCTGACAGTGAGGGAGGGAGTGCAGCTCAGTGCACTACAGTGTCTTCCGTAGTAACAGCATATCCGGTGTGGAATCTGCCAAAATCATCAGCACATCTTGAACCGTCTTTCAGGGCATTGTAGAGAGGTGGCATTATGCGGGATGCGTCCGGTATCCACTGACGACAATAAGTACATAGTCCAAGAAAACGCTGGAGTTCAGTCTCATCTTTTGGTAAAGGAAAGGAGCTGATGGCTATTTTTCTTTCTTTTGTGAGGTGTCTGACACCCTGAAGGAGACAGTGACCCAAAAATATCACTTGACCAAGGCAGAACTGAAGTTTCGAGGCCGAAACCTGACAGTTCAGATCTGCCAGATATTGAGGAGGCTAACAGTGGCAGCAATGGCTTCCTGTCAATTGCCATCCCTGATAAATGAATGCAAACAGAAACTGGCAATCTGGGTGTAATGGAATGGTGAAGAAGGCATTGGCAATGTCGGTGACTGTGAACCAAACAGCATCCTGAGATATCTGGGACAAAAGAGTATGTGGATTAGGCACTGGAGTTTCCATAACAGTAGCTGCATTAACTGCCCGTAGATCTTGTACCAGCCAGTACACAGGGGGTTGGCCGGGTGGAGTCTTTTTCTTAACGGGAAACAAGGGCATGTTACATGGGGAAACACAGGGTACTAGGGCACCATTATCGAGTAACGTTTGTATTTGCCCCTTGAGGCACCGCTCCTGATCATGTTTCAAAGGGTATTGATGGACTTTGGGAAAAGGGGCACCAGGTTTGAGAAACACTTTTACTGGTTCTACAGGCATTATTGGGGGTGGATCTGGGCCTATCAGGGCCATCATCACTGTAGGAAAGGCATGTAGGATACAGATCTCATTGTGTTCGTCTGCATAGGGGTTATATAACGTGGGGACCATCTGACCATCATCTTGGAATTGTATTCTGGAGCGGAACTGTGATAATAAATCTGCCCCCAGTAAATTTACCGGACATATAGGAGAGATTACGAACTGAGCCGTGACTTCAGGGAATTACTACTGTTTAAACACAAATCTCCCAGCACGACAGAAAATATAGAGAAACTTAGAACACAGCTACGTGCCCCCTCCATACCAGACACACAGTCGAGATAAGAAAAATCACAGCATTCCCCAACACAGAGAAAGCAATAACGCAGCTGTTTGACCCCTCCCATCGGGTATTTTAGAAAGGTTTCACACAGAAACAGAATACAGCAGTTCTCAGACTTAATTTCTACAAAACCTTCATCACACAATTCACGTGCCAGACCACCTTAGAAAAACCCATGATTGAGAATATTGTTCCTGCATTCCTGACAGATTTATTTCCCCGTCTTTGGGCTAACAATATCAGATTCATCACACAAATTCAAAGTCTTCTTTTCCTTCCACGGAAACTGATTCTCCTTTAGAGCTAAATATCCTTACTTTGTCGTGCATAGTACTAGAGCGGCCGTATAGTCTATTCCACTGGGTCTCTCTGTCCCCCGCTGGGACAACCCAAAAACGCAGTACTCAGTGAAAGGAGGAGGGCGTCTTAGACTTCCCTCCGGACACCTCTGGATATATATACTGTATACTTCTATATATTCCTGAGTTACGTATCCTACCCAATCTTCGATCACCTCACCGCGCCTGATTCTAACAGTGATCAGGAATTCAGGATATTTTGACTGTAAAGAGAATTACATCACTGGTCAATCCGGGGTGTCCGTCCCTTATGAGGTATGGTTCGAGCACTGGGCTGCCAACGGAACTACACCTCTATATGATTCCACCCAAAAATCACCCCACCATCGGGGACAAACCTCAGATCCTCTTTGCAGCAACAAACACAGGAAAACCACACCAAACGGTCAGTCTGGACAGTATAACTGCCAACTTACCGTGGTTGTTGTGGGGGATGATCAGTCCCAATTTTCCAGTGCCTGTGTCCGGTCCGAGGGTCCTTTGTCTTGTTGTCCTCCGGGGGGCAGAGGCGTTCCTGTTTGGGGCCCCACGTTTTCGGGCGCCAACTGTTGAGGGAGGATCTAAATTGATCCTTCACGGTTAACTCAGTGATTTCCAAATTAATCTACAGGGCGTTGCCGGCAACTGAAAATGACCAGACGGAGACGTGTGCCTCTGTATGGGGGATCGAGCAGATCTCTGGCACCCGTTTTATTGTGTATTGCTTTTCATAATCATAGAAATTATACTTCAACCAATCAGCATAAGAACACGCTCACAGTTCTTAACCTATAAGAATGCAGGAAAAACTTAACCCACGAGAATACAGAAAAAACGGAAACTACATATATGGTCGTGTCTTTTTGGCATAAAAACGACATACTAGCAGGTGGATAGCGATACACCCCCGAGTCCTTTATCTGGCTCGAGTCAGAAGACTCAAGGTCTTTATACCAATTATGAACCATAGCCTAGTTGAATAACAGGCTTGTGAGCAACAAGATAAAGTTACTTCATGGCAGCTGTAACCTTTTACCTAATTAACAGAATTTATCTTTAAGCAACAGGAAAATGGAGTGTAATAAGCTATGGCCTGGATATACCAAGCCTGTTGCTAACTCTTGGGGATTATCGACAGATATCAGCTAGAAGAGTATATCCCAAAAAAATTTTTTAAAACATAACTTTTACTGAAGAATGTTAAAAATTAGAACAAACCATAACAAACAATTAGTGCTCACGCCGAAAACTGTGCTCAAGATAAAAAACTGGTTTGGTCTCACCAATTAAGGACAAAGGATCTCCAGATGGGTAAATCGGGTGATCCTAGGGAGGGTCCACACAGTAGATTAATGAAAGGGGACAGGAACCTATTCCCCTGTCGTGCCCCGGCAAAAGACTCCTGTCCTTACAAGGACAGGCCCAAGTATGCTCTACTTTGGACACCCCCCACCAAATGTAGTTGACGCCTCCCTACGCGTTTCTTCACCAATGATGGAGATTCATCAGGGGAGATTTTTTCGGGCCAAACAGGCCTGGACATCAGTTTCAAAGTCCATAAATAAAGTCCACTCAAGCATCCAAAAGTACAGGGTATACGCAGTGGCTGTATAGCATCCTGGAGATGAGTGATATCCACTGCGTATACCCTGTACTTTTGGATGCTTGAGTGGACTTTATTTATGGACTTTGAAACTGATGTCCAGGCCTGTTTGGCCCGAAAAAATCTCCCCTGATGAATCTCCATCATTGGTGAAGAAACGCGTAGGGAGGCGTCAACTACATTTGGTGGGGGGTGTCCAAAGTAGAGCATACTTGGGCCTGTCCTTGTAAGGACAGGAGTCTTTTGCCGGGGCACGACAGGGGAATAGGTTCCTGTCCCCTTTCATTAATCTACTGTGTGGACCCTCCCTAGGATCACCCGATTTACCCATCTGGAGATCCTTTGTCCTTAACCCCTTCCCGACATTTGACGTACTATCCCGTCGAGGTGGGGTGGGCCCGTATGACCGCCGACGGGATAGTACGTCATCACCGATCAGCGGCGCTCACGGGGGGAGCGCGGCCGATCGCGGCCGGGTGTCAGCTGCATATCGCAGCTGACATCCGGCACTATGTGCCAGGAGCGGTCACGGACCGCCCCCGGCACATTAACCCCCGGCACACTGCGATCAAACATGATCGCAGTGTACCGGCGGTATAGGGAAGCATCGCGCAGGGAGGGGGCTCCCTGCGGGCTTCCCTGAGACCCCCGGAGCAACGCGATGTGATCGCGTTGCTGCGAGGGTCTCCTACCTCCTTCCTGGCTGCAGGTCCCGGATCCAAGATGGCCGCGGCATCCGGGTCCTGCAGGGAAGGAGGTGGCTTACCGAGTGTCTGCTCAGAGCAGACACTTGGTAAGCCTGCAGCCCTGCACAGCAGATCGTCGATCTGGCAGAGTGCTGTGCACACTGCCAGATCAATGATCTGTGATGTCCCCCCCTGGGACAAAGTAAAAAAGTTAAAAAAAATTTTTTCCACATGTGTAAAAAAAAAAAAAAAAAAAAAAAAAAAATCCTAAATAAATAATAAAAAAAAAATATATATTATTCCCATAAATACATTTCTTTATCTAAATAAAAAAAACAAAACAATAAAAGTACACATATTTAGTATCGCCGCGTCCGTAACGACCCAACCTATAAAACTGCCCCACTAGTTAACCCCTTCAGTAAACACCGTAAGAAAAAAAAAAAAAAAACGAGGCAAAAAACAACGCTTTATTACCATACCGCCGAACAAAAAGTGGAATAACACGCGATCAAAAAGACTGATATAAATATCCATGGTACCGCTGAAAACGTCATCTTGTCCCGCAAAAAACAAGCCGCCATACAACATTATCAGCAAAAAAATAAAAAAGTTATAGTCCTGAGAATAAAGCGATACGAAAATAATTATTTTTTCTATATTTTAGTTTTTATCGTATAAAAGCGCCAAAACATAAAAAAATGATATAAATGAGATATCGCTGTAATCGTACTGACCCGAAGAATAAAACTGCTTTATCAATTTTACCAAATGCGGAACGGTATAAACGCCTCCCCCAAAAGAAATTCATGAATAGCTGGTTTTTGGTCATTCTGCCTCACAAAAATCGGAATAAAAAGCGATCAAAAACGGTCACGTGTCCGAAAATGTTACCAATAAAAACGTCAACTCGTCCCGCAAAAAACAAGACCTCACATGACTCTGTGGAGCAAAATGTGGAAAAATTATAGGTCTCAAAATGTGGAGACGCAAAAACTTTTTTGCTATAAAAAGCGTCGCTGGTTTCACACTTGCGTTTTTGTCTGCAGCGTTTTTTGCACAAAAAAACGCATGCGTTTTTTCCCTATATTTAACATTGAAAACGCATGCGGTTTTTTTGTACGCGTTTGGTCGCGTTTTCAAACGCATGCGTTTTTTTTCTGCATGCGTTAATTTTCAGAAATACAACCTGCAGTATTTTCTTGCGTTTTTAAGCACATGCGTTTGTTTGCGTTAAAAACGCATGCATTTAAACACACTGAAAAGCCACCCACCACCATCAAGGTGATAAAGGGATCCAAACCCTAACCCTAACTCTACCCCTAACCTCACCCCTAACCGTTTAATGAACATTTTCTGACAGTCATAGTGCCACGTATTTCAGTGCCACGTATTTCAGTGCCACGTATTTCAGTGCCACGTGTTTCAGTGCCACGTATTTCAGTGCCACGTATCACATATTTCAGTGCCACGTATCACGTATTTCAGTGCCACGTATCACGTATTTCAGTGCCACATATTTTAGTACCACGTATTTCAGTGCCACGTATTTCAGTGCCACGTATTTCAGTGCCACGTATTTCAGTGCCACGTATTTCAGTGCCACGTATCACGTATTTCAGTGCCACGTATTTCAGTGCCACGTATTTCAGTGCCACGTATTTCAGTGCCACGTATTTCAGTGCCACGTATTTCAGTGCCACGTATTTCAGTGCCACGTATTTCAGTGCCACGTATCACGTATTTCAGTGCCACGTGTTTCAGTGCCACGTATCACGTATTTCAGTGCCACGTATTTCAGTGCCACGTATCACGTATTTCAGTGCCACGTATTTCAGTGCCACGTATCACGTATTTCAGTGCCACGTATTTCAGTGCCACGTATTTCAGTGCCACGTATTTCAGTGCCACGTATCAGTGCCACGTATCACATATTTCAGTGCCACGTATTTCAGTGCCACGTATTTCAGTGCCACGTATTTCAGTGCCACGTATTTCAGTGCCACGTATCACGTATTTCAGTGCCACGTGTTTCAGTGCCACGTATTTAAGTGCCACGTATCACGTATTTCAGTGCCACGTATTTCAGTGCCACGTATTTCAGTGCCACGTATTTCAGTGCCACGTATTTCAGTCACGTTTAGGGTTAGGGGTAGGGTTAGGGTTAGGGTTAGGGCTAGGGTTGGAGGTAAAGTTAGGGTTGGGGCTAAAGTTAGGGTTGGGGCTAAAGTTAGGGTTAGGGTTTGGATTACATTTACGTTTGGATTAGGGTTGGGATTAGAATTATGGGTGTGTCAGGGCTAGGGGTGTGGTTAGGGTTACCGTTGGGATTAGGGTTAGGGGTGTGTTTGGGTTAGGGTTTCAGGTAGAATTGGGGAGTTTCCACTGTCCAGGCACATCAGGGGCTCTACAAGCGCGACATGGCGTCCAATCTCAATTCCAGCCAATTCTGCGTTGAAAAAGTAAAACAGTGCTCCTTCCCTTCCGAGCTCTCCCGTGCGCCCAAAAAGGGGTTTACCCCAACATATGTGTTATCAGCGTACTCGGGACAAATTGAACAACAACTTCTGGGGTCCAAGTTCTCTTGTTATCCTTAGGAAAATAAAAATTTGGGGGGCTAAAAATCATTTTTGTGGGAAAAAAAAGATGTTTTATTTTCACGGCTCTGCGTTATAAACTGTAGTGAAACACTTGGGGGTTCAAAGTTCTCACAACACATCTAGATAAGTTCCTTGGGAGGTCTAGTTTCCAATATGGGGTCACTTGTGGGGGGTTTGTACTGTTTGGGTACATCAGGGGCTCTGCAAATGCAACGTGACGCCTGCAGACCAATCCATTTAAGGCTGCATTCCAAATGGCGCTCCTTCCCTTCCGAGCTCTGTCATGCACCCAAACAGTGGTTCCCCCCCACATATGGGGTATCAGCGTACTCAGGACAAATTGGACAACAACTTTTGGGGTCTAATTTATCCTGTTACCCTTGTGAAAATACAAAACTGGGGGCTAAAAAATCATTTTTGTGAAAAAAAAAAAGAATTTTTATTTTCACGGCTTTGCGCTATAAACTTTAGTGAAACACTTGGGGGTTCAAAGTTCTCAAAACACATCTAGATAAGTTCTTTGGGAGGTCTAGTTTCCAATATGGGGTCACTTGTGGGGGGTTTGTACTGTTTGGGTACATCAGGGGCTCTGCAAATGCAACGTGACGGCTGCTGACCAATCCATTTAAGTCTGCATTCCAAATGGCGCTCCTTCCCTTCCGAGCTCTGTCATGCGCCCAAACAGTGGTTCCCCCCCACATATGGGGTATCAGCGTACTCAGGACAAATTGGAAAACAAATTTTGGGGTCCAATTTATTCTGTTACCCTTGTAAAAATACAAAGCTGGGTGCTAAAAAATCATTTTTGAGAAAAAAAATAAAAATTATTTTCACGGCTCTGCGTTATAATCTGTAGTGAAACACTTGGGGGTTCAAAGCTCTCAAAACACATCTAGATAAGTTCCTTAGGGGGTCTACTTTCCAAAATGGTGTCACTCGTGGGGGGTTTCAATGTTTAGGCACGTCAGGGGCTCTCCAAACGCAACATGGCGTCCCATCTCAATTCCAGTCAATTTTGCATTGAAAAGTCAAATGGCGCTCCTTCCCTTCCAAGCTCTGCCATGCGCCCAAACAATGGTTTACACCCACATATGGGGTATCAGCGTACTCAGGACAAATTGCACAACATTTTTTGGGGTCCAATTTCTTCTCTTACCCTTGGGAAAATAAAAAATTGGGGGCGAAAAGATCATTTTTGTGAAAAAATATGATTTTTTATTTTTACGGCTCTGCATTATAAACTTCTGTGAAGCACTTGGTGGGTCAAAGTGCTCACCACACATCAAGATAAGTTCCTTAGGGGGTCTACTTTCCAAAATGGTGTCACTTGTAGGGGGTTTCAGTGTTTAGGCACATCAGGGGCTCTCCAAACGCAACATGGCGTCCCATCTCAATTCCAGTCAATTTTGCATTGAAAAGTCAAATGGCGCTCCTTCCCTTCCAAGCTCTGCCATGCGCCCAAACAATGGTTTACACCCACATATGGGGTATCAGCGTACTCAGGACAAATTGCACAACATTTTTTGGGGTCCAATTTCTTCTCTTACCCTTGGGAAAATAAAAAATTGGGGGCAAAAAGATCATTTTTGTGAAAAAATATGATTTTTTATTTTTACGGCTCTGCATTATAAACTTCTGTGAAGCACTTGGTGGGTCAAAGTGCTCACCACACATCTAGATAAGTTCCTTAGGGGGTCTACTTTCCAAAATGGTGTCACTTGTAGGGAGTTTCAATGTTTAGGCACATCAGGGGCTCTCCAAACGCAACATGGCGTCCCATCTCAATTCCAGTCAATTTTGCATTGAAAAGTCAAATGGCGCTCCTTCCCTTCCAAGCTCTGCCATGCGCCCAAACAATGGTTTACACCCACATATGGGGTATCAGCGTACTCAGGACAAATTGCACAACATTTTTTGGGGTCCAATTTCTTCTCTTACCCTTGGGAAAATAAAAAATTGGGGGCGAAAAGATCATTTTTGTGAAAAAATATGATTTTTTATTTTTACGGCTCTGCATTATAAACTTCTGTGAAGCACTTGGTGGGTCAAAGTGCTCACCACACATCAAGATAAGTTCCTTAGGGGGTCTACTTTCCAAAATGGTGTCACTTGTAGGGGGTTTCAGTGTTTAGGCACATCAGGGGCTCTCCAAACGCAACATGGCGTCCCATCTCAATTCCAGTCAATTTTGCATTGAAAAGTCAAATAGCGCTCCTTCCCTTCCAAGCTCTGCCATGCGCCCAAACAATGGTTTACACCCACATATGGGGTATCAGCGTACTCAGGACAAATTGCACAACATTTTTTGGGGTCCAATTTCTTCTCTTACCCTTGGGAAAATAAAAAATTGGGGGCAAAAAGATCATTTTTGTGAAAAAATATGATTTTTTATTTTTACGGCTCTGCATTATAAACTTCTGTGAAGCACTTGGTGGGTCAAAGTGCTCACCACACATCTAGATAAGTTCCTTAGGGGGTCTACTTTCCAAAATGGTGTCACTTGTAGGGAGTTTCAATGTTTAGGCACATCAGGGGCTCTCCAAACGCAACATGGCGTCCCATCTCAATTCCAGTCAATTTTGCATTGAAAAGTCAAATGGCGCTCCTTCCCTTCCAAGCTCTGCCATGCGCCCAAACAATGGTTTACACCCACATATGGGGTATCAGCGTACTCAGGACAAATTGCACAACATTTTTTGGGGTCCAATTTCTTCTCTTACCCTTGGGAAAATAAAAAATTGGGGGCGAAAAAATCATTTTTGTGAAAAAATATGATTTTTTATTTTTACGGCTCTGCATTATAAACTTCTGTGAAGCACTTGGTGGGTCAAAGTGCTCACCACACATCAAGATAAGTTCCTTAGGGGGTCTACTTTCCAAAATGGTGTCACTTGTAGGGGGTTTCAGTGTTTAGGCACATCAGGGGCTCTCCAAACGCAACATGGCGTCCCATCTCAATTCCAGTCAATTTTGCATTGAAAAGTCAAATGGCGCTCCTTCCCTTCCAAGCTCTGCCATGCGCCCAAACAATGGTTTACACCCACATATGGGGTATCAGCGTACTCAGGACAAATTGCACAACATTTTTTGGGGTCCAATTTCTTCTCTTACCATTGGGAAAATAAAAAATTGGGGGCAAAAAGATCATTTTTGTGAAAAAATATGATTTTTTATTTTTACGGCTCTGCATTATAAACTTCTGTGAAGCACTTGGTGGGTCAAAGTGCTCACCACACATCTAGATAAGTTCCTTAGGGGGTCTACTTTCCAAAATGGTGTCACTTGTAGGGAGTTTCAATGTTTAGGCACATCAGGGGCTCTCCAAACGCAACATGGCGTCCCATCTCAATTCCAGTCAATTTTGCATTGAAAAGTCAAATGGCGCTCCTTCCCTTCCAAGCTCTGCCATGCGCCCAAACAATGGTTTACACCCACATATGGGGTATCATCGTACTCAGGACAAATTGCACAACATTTTTTGGGGTCCAATTTCTTCTCTTACCCTTGGGAAAATAAAAAATTGGGGGCAAAAAGATCATTTTTGTGAAAAAATATGATTTTTTATTTTTACGGCTCTGCATTATAAACTTCTGTGAAGCACTTGGTGGGTCAAAGTGCTCACCACACATCAAGATAAGTTCCTTAGGGGGTCTACTTTCCAAAATGGTGTCACTTGTAGGGGGTTTCAGTGTTTAGGCACATCAGGGGCTCTCCAAACGCAACATGGCGTCCCATCTCAATTCCAGTCAATTTTGCATTGAAAAGTCAAATGGCGCTCCTTTCCTTCCGAGCTCTGCCATACGCCCAAACAGTGGTTTACCCTCACATATGGGGTATCAGCGTACTCAGGACAAATTGTACAACAACTTTGGGGGTCCATTTTCTCCTGTTACCCTTGGTAAAATAAAACAAATTGGAGCTGAAATAAATTGTGTGTGAAAAAAAGTTAAATGCTCATTTTTATTTAAACATTCAAAAAATTCCTGTGAAACACCTGAAGGGTTAATAAACTTCTTGAATGTGGTTTTGAGCACCTTGAGGGGTGCAGTTTTTAGAATGGTGTCACACTTGAGTATTTTCTATCATATAGACCCCTCAAAATGACTTCAAATGAGATGTGGTCCCTAAAAAAAAATGGTGTTGTAAAAATGAGAAATTGCTGGTCAACTTTTAACCCTTATAACTCCGTCACAAAAAAAAATTTTGGTTCCAAAATTGTACTGATGTAAAGTAGACATGTGGGAAATGTTACTTATTAAGTATTTTGCGTGACATATGTCTGTGATTTAAGGGCATAAAAATTCAAAGTTGGAAAATTGCGAAATTTTCAAAATTTTCGCCAAATATTCGTTTTTTTCACAAATAAATGCAAGTTATATCGAATAAATTTTACCACTAACATGAAGTACAATATGTCACGAGAAAACAATGTCAGAATCGCCAAGATCCGTCAAAGCGTTCCAGAGTTATAGCCTCATAAAGGGACAGTGGTCAGAATTGTAAAAATTGGCCCGGTCATTAACGTGCAAACCACCCTTGGGGGTGAAGGGGTTAATTGGTGAGACCAAACCAGTTTTTTATCTTGAGCACAGTTTTCGGCGTGAGCACTAATTGTTTGTTATGGTTTGTTCTAATTTTTAACATTCTTCAGTAAAAGTTATGTTTTAAAAAAATTTTTTGGGATATACTCTTCTAGCTGATATCTACAGGAAAATGGAGTCAAAAAGCACAAAATGGAGAATCTTTCTTAATTTGTCCCTTCACAAGTGGAGCAAACAGTCAGCAGTGCACTTAATAGTGGTTTCTCAGCTACATTCACACTACTGGTCAGTGTATGGTGGGAATTCCCACTTGGTTTCAGCATCTGACTCAGGGCGTCCTCAGGCGTAGACTCAAAAGCCACCGAGGGTCAGAGCGAGACCAACCTCCAGCGTAGTGGGGGTGAATTTCAGGGTTCCCACTAGCATCCATCTGCTGCACCCTGTGACTGCTAACAGGGCACAGCGTTTCCTTTGTTTCTCTGCATCACTGTGAAGCAACAGAGTTCACGTCAGTTCATACCGGGTGACGGAACCCGTGTTTATTCTGGCGTAGTGCCGCCATTACCTAGCAGCAGGTTCCATCACTGCACGGTGGACCCCGGGCTGCGAACGCACCTTATTACTATCTTTATATTTATTCGGTGCATTCCGCCAGCCCTAACACCACCCATCTTGAAATCTTGAAAAGTTTTCCTCCTTCCCTATACTAAAGTGCCACAAACAGGAAGTTGATATCACCAACCATTCCAATTTGATTTAGGTGTATCCATATAAATAGCCCACCCTGTATATGGATGTAAATTTATAAAACAGCATTTTATGTGGTGTTTTTAAGGTAATACTGACAATTTTTTAAATATTTGGTTGTTATGTATATAAGCCTACTGACTGCTGCTCCCTAGGCCATGGCCTTGGTTGGCTTTATGGGAAATACGCCCCCGAGTCTCCTCTTTCCACCATATACAGTGAGTGTGGCAAGCTAACTTTAAACTTGTGGACTATGCTTCTCCCAGCTTTTCTTAGAAACATTCAAAGACATTAGGGGTGGTCCAAAAGTAAAACATGTTTTAATCTAAATTCTTATCTATTTAATGTAATAATTTGCAATACACTTTAATTACAAATTACCTACCACTCCCTCTCTACTGTAATTGCTTTATTCATTTTTTTATTTCATCTAATGACACTTCTTAGAGAATCCCAGTTCATGCTGGGATAGTCAAATGAGTCATCACCAGGGGGCAAAGGCTGCAGTAACTGTCACAGACCCCTTCCTGAAAAGAAACGTTATCAGTGACACCTGTTTCAGGGGTTGGGCTAGTCCCTGCTCTACTGAGGATGCATTGGTTGTCAATTCCGATGTATGCGCAATAGATTCTGTCATTAGTTCTCCAGTACTGTAACTTCAATCAATTTGCAACTGGAAAAGTTCTCTCTCAATGTAGATTTCAGTAGATTCTACCACTGTGCAGCACATTGACAGTGCGCTCCTTCTCCAGCTCTGAGCATAAGTATTGACCCTGTAAGAGAGCGCACTGTCAGTGCGCATTGCAAGATCACCCAGTGTGCAAAGACCAGTGCTGCCCCACAAGTGACTTCACTTGTAGGGGCAGCATTAGTTGCTGTTCTGCCTGCATAATGCTGGGTAGTCTTACAACAATGCGTTCTCCTGTCGGCTCATTACTGCTGCTCAGAGTTAGCGAGCGAGCATGCTGTCACTGTGCATATTGCTTCCTGGGGGTTCCACTGCTGGGGTCCTCACTGTTTTGACAAAAGGGTGGGGATCCCAGCAGTGGTGATTAGGCACTTATAACCTATCTTATAGATAAGAAAAAGGCTGTCATACTGCAAACACACCCTTAGGGTATGTGCACACGTTGCGGATTTCTTGCAGAAATTTCCTGAAGAAAACCGGAAATTTTCTGCAAGAAATCCGCATTTTTTTTTTGCGTTTTTTTTCCGTTTTTTTTGCGTTTTTTTAGCATTCTGCAAGCGTAATTAGCTTGCAGAATGCTAAAGTTTTCCAAGCGATCTGTAGCATCGCTTGGAAAACTGACTGACAAGTTGGTCACACTTGTCAAACATAGCGTTTGACAAGTGTGACCAACTTGTTACTATAGATGCTGCTTTTGCAGCATCTATAGTAAAAGATAGAACGTTTAAAAATCATTAAAAAAATAAAAAAAATGCTTATACTCACCCGCAGACATCAGATCTCCTCACCGGCGTCCGTTCCTATAGCTGATGTGTGCGCGCAGGGCCTTCCATGACGTCACGGTCACGTGAGCGGTCTCAGCCAATCACAGGACAGTGACGTCATTCGGCAAGGTCCTTCACCGCACGCCAGCTACAGGAACCGAAGCCAGCGTGCAGCACAGAGGCGGGAACACTTCGGGGGCCATCAGAGGGTGAGTATAGGACTATTTTTTATTTTAATTCTTATTTTTTTACCAATTATATGGTGCCCAGTCCGTGGAGGAGAGTCTCCTCTCCTCCACCCTGGGTACCAACCGCACATAATCTGCTTACTTCCCGCATCGTGGGCACAGCCCCGTGCGGGAAGTAAGCAGATCAATGGACCCCTAGGTGTGCGGAATCCCCTGCAATTCCGCATTTTAAGGCCATGTGCACACGTTCAGTATTTTTCGCGTTTTTTTCGCGTTTTTTCGCTATAAAAACGTGATAAAAACGCGAAAAAAACGCTAACATATGCCTCCCATTATTTTCAGTGTATTCCGCATTTTTTGTGCAAATGTAGCCTTTTTTTCCGCGAAAAAATCGCATTGCGGAAAAAAAAGCAACATGTTCATTAAAATGCGGAATTGCAGGGGATTCCGCACACCTAGGGGTCCATTGATCTGCTTACTTCCCGCACGGGGCTGTGCCCACGATGCGGGAAGTAAGCAGATTATGTGCGGTTGGTACCCAGGGTGGAGGAGAGGAGACTCTCCTCCACGCACTGGGCACCATATAATTGGTAAAAAAATAAGAATTAAAATAAAAAATAGTCCTATACTCACCCTCTGATGGCCCCCGAAGTGTTCCCGCCTCTGTGCTGCACGCTGGCTTCGGTTCCTGTAGCTGGCGTGCGGTGAAGGACCTTGCCGAATGACGTCACTGTCCTGTGATTGGCCGAGACCGCTCACGTGACCGTGACGTCATGGAAGGCCCTGCGCGCACACATCAGCTATAGGAACGGACGCCGGTGAGGAGATCTGATGTCTGCGGGTGAGTATAAGCATTTTTTTTATTTTTTTTATTATTTTTAAACGTTCTGTCTTTTACTATAGATGCTGCAAAAGCAGCATCTATAGTAACAAGTTGGTCACACTTGTCAAACGCTATGTTTGACAAGTGTGACCAACTTGTCAGTCAGTTTTCCAAGCGATGCTACAGATCGCTTGGAAAACTTTAGCATTCTGCAAGCTAATTACGCTTGCAGAATGTAAAAAAAACGCAAAAAAAACGCAAAAAAAAAAATGCGGATTTCTTGCAGAAAATTTCCGGTTTTCTTCAGGAAATTTCTGCAAGAAATCCGCAACGTGTGCACATACCCTAAGGAACATGTTGCTTTTTTTTCCGCGATGCGATTTTTTCGCGGAAAAAAAGGCTACATTTCCACAAAAAATGCGGAATACACTGAAAATAATGGGAGGCATATGTTAGCGGTTTTTTAGCGTTTTTATCACGTTTTTATAGCGAAAAAACGCGAAAAAAACGCGAAAAATACTGAACGTGTGCACATGGCCTTAATATTGACGTAAGATATAGGATGGGAAGTAGAATGCACTTAGGGATCAGACTCTCTCTGGTATCTGTTTCTATGCTAGGATCTGTCTGTTAAATGGCCACAAGGTGCACCTACACTGCACTTATACCATCATATAATCCTGCTCATTGCATTGGTTTTCTTTCCTGGTTTATGTAGTAAACTTAAAAATGCACAGTGATGATTATTCTTCAAATCTATCAAATAAGAACAGATGGATTGTCTTCTCTATGCAGTGACTCTTTAGAGGGATGATTGAGTAATATGTACAGTAATTGTCAAGCACAAGCAAATGCAGAATAGGAGCAGGCTCGCTACTTTATTGTGCTTTCCAGCTATCTCAGTAACGCTGGATCCAAACTGAGGCAGTGTTGTTAATAAATGTGCTTTATTTCATAATGCCTAATAAATTACTAATTTTACAGCATAACATGAGAATCCAAGAACAAATGGGTACAGCTAATGTCAGCATTTCTACCTCTGTATGGCATGAATATATCAACTTTCCCATGAGAATCCTACTAAAAACAGTACTGTATACCCAAGGAAACATCCGCAGCAACAAACAGGCTGAACAAGTGCCCTGCACAGCGTGGGAAACTCATATCTGCCTTCCTGATGGATAAAAATAGAAGATCGGGATGCTGAACACAGCATGATTTTACGCGAGGTATTATTAAAGGGAAAATACTCCCTAATCTGGAAGGACATCCAGAAAACAAAGTCTATTTAAATACATATTTAGCAGTAGCTTTAATGAAGTGAAACTAACAAAACCAAAGAACAATTGATAGGACAATGTCTGAAACTATATGGAGCTTGAACAAAGGATTGTTTTTTTCTAAACCAAGATCAGAGAGATTGTACTTTATAGACATGCGAGTTCATGCACACATGCAGATCCGTACAGTGATACTGAGGAAAAACTACATTCACGGTCTGTCTAATGAGGCAACTAAGTGATACAGGCCTCTAAGCTGGCATTATACTTTTTTCAGGTGAACACAAAAGTGTGGTAGATCTCTTTTCTGTATCCTCCTACAAAGGTGAGCTCTCCCAGAACAGAGGACAGATGAAGTACAAAGTGGCTTCATTTGTCTCATTACATTAAATGGCGGGGGATATGTTGGAATCCTGTATTTCCAGTCTTCAGACAGATGCCCCTGACAGGGTGTCGAATGTAGGGTCAAATGTAATGGGAACAAGCTTAAAAGGGTCATCCAAGACTATTTTATTTTTTCTTAAGGGCCTAAGGCTATGTGCACACGTTGTGGTTTTTGACGCTGCGGATCCGCAGCGTTTTTGACGCTGCGGATACGCAGAAGTTTTCCATGCAGTGTACAGTACAATGTTAACCTATGGAAAACAAAAACCGCAGTGCACATGCTGCGGAAAAAAACGCGCGGAAACGCAGCGGTTTATTTTCCGCAGCATGTCAATTCTTTGTGCGGAATCCGCAGCGCTTTTACACCTGCCCCATTATAGAAACCCGCAGGTGTCTAAAAGCGCAGTGGAAACCACATAAAAAAAGCGATAAAATCTGCAGTACTTTTGGCACTGCGGATTTATCAAATCCGCTGCGGAAAATTCCGCAATGGAATCCGCAGCATGTGCACATGGCCTAAGAACTTACAGGCAGGTAGTTGTTATCTACCTGCCTGTTGTGTCTGGCGCCGATCTCTGCTTGGTCAGGGACCGCTCCTGTCGACTATTCTGCGGCTTCGAGTGACATCACGTCGACAGAGCAGGTGCTTCTCTTCCGCTCTGCTGACGGCATCACTGCCGATGTCATGCTGATTGACAGCCGGCTCCCTGATGCATAACAGCATGGAGCAGCCTATCTATCAGCATGATGTCGGCAGTCACGCCCTATCAACAGAGCAGCCCATTAGAGGAATATAATAATAATATAATAAATAATCTTTATTTTTATATAGCGCTAACATATTCCGCAGCGCTTTACAGTTTGCACATTATTATCACTGTCCCCGTTGGGGCTCACAATCTAAATTCCCTATCAGTATGTCTTTGGAATGTGGGAGGAAACCGGAGAACCCGGAAGAGCGGCTCTGTTGATGTGAGGCAGCAGTATCACCAGCAAAAGCGTTCTGTGATTGCTCTGAGCCAGGTAGAGTAGGAAGGTGGTTAGCAACTGCGTAACAGGTGGGTAACTGTGTGGAGTTGGCTGTCCAACAGCATGACATGACCAGTCACACCCCGTCGACAGAGCTCCCCAGAAGGGGAAGATCTGATCTGTTGGCGTGAGGCAGCAGAATCGCCATATCTCTTCTTGATACAGAAGGCAATTCAGCCCCTCAAGGATACTGTCTCCTTATGAACCCACACATCGGTAGAGGGAAACGCATCAAGCCTGGGACCCTGGGCTTTTGACTGGGATCTTGCCTTTGGGATTTCTTCTATGCTTGATGTTAAGGGGATCCCCTAATGTATAGCTTGGAACTCTTGAATATATTTTTATATTTACCTTTATCTTCTCTTCCCTTTTGGTTTTGGGGCCATTTGTAGGGATATATAGTTGGGGGCAGTCATCCTGACTGGCAGCACCATATCACAAATTAGGGTGCCAACCTCCGCGGTCAGACAGGGAACTAGCCTGACTGCCATATGTGGAGTCGGGAAGGAATTTTTTTACCCAATATGGAGCTTACTCTTTGCCACATGGTTTTTTTTTGCCTTCCTCTGGATCAACATGTTAGGGCATGTTAGGTTAGGATATGGGTTGAACTAGATGGACTTAAAGTCTTCCTTCAACCTTAAAAACTATGTTACTATTAATGTGATACTACTGACCCCCAGCCATATATCACAAACTATGAACAAGAAACACGAACAAGAAATAATAGTGCAATGTACCAAAACATATAAAATGTCAATGGCAGTTTGCAATTTTAACTCAGCAACATCCACTGCTTCATGTTTCTAGAAAACACCCATGGAGTCAAAATTGTCACTACACCTGTAGATAAATTCCCAAAGGAGTATAATTTTCAAAAGTGGGTCACTTGAGGTTTTCTAGCACTTAGGGGCTCTGTATGTGGAGTTCGCAAACTATTCTAGGAAAATCTGCACTCCAGGAGGCAAATAGCGCTCTGTCCCTCCCGAGTCTCTCCGTATGGCTAAGTAGTACTGTACAGCCAGATATGGGGTATTTCTACATTCAGCAGAAATTGTGGGACCAATACACAGTCTCGGCGGCACGCTTTGTGCGTACCCACTCCCCTGTTCACGCACTAGCTGGGAAGCATCTTGCATAAAAGCCACCCTCCCCAGTTGGGAGGTGCCTGAGCAACCCCTGTAATTCCTTACATTGTGTGTGCAACAGTATGTTGCCAAGTCTCTCAAGTAGTTAATATGTGAACATGAACCTCTGGTCCTTGTGTGGCCAGGGCCTGAACCCATGCCTAGCAGTCCCTGAACCTGAAACCACAACGGCGGAACCAAAACCCTGAAGCCACATCAGTGTTACCTGAACCCTGAAGCTGCATCAGGGGTGCCCAGAAACCGTTCCGGCGGTACTTGAACCAGCACTAGTGTCTGTCCTGGTTGGCATCCCAGAATCCGCACTGTTGGAGTCTGTTCCAGTACCCGAATCCAGCCATGCCTGTGACTCCATGTCAGTATCCGATAGTATTCCCTATCCAGTTACTTCGAGCCCTGTCCGTGTCTGAAGTCTGACACTTGGGAGTCAGCATCTCCAGTATCGGGGACTGACTAGGAGTGGTGTCTAACTCCATCAGCAGCTCTAGTGAAGAGAACTTAACCACGCTCTTCCTAAATAAGCCCGGCCCCATGGCATAGTGTGTCCACTCATGCGTGATAGTTTTCAAGGAGGCTGCTGATAGACTTGCCACATTTCCCTCCATTTGTGGTTGTTTTCTAGTCAGGATTGCTGTACGTTCAGGAGAGAAGGCTGTGCTAACAAGGGGCTTCACCCTGTGTAACAATGGGTGAAATCCCCAAGTATGTGTAAATCAGTAAACTGACTATATTTATACTTGCCACACATTAAAGGGAACCTGTCGCCCCCCCCAGGCGTTTTTAACTAAAATAGCCACCTTGTGCAGCAGTAATGCTGCATTCTGACAAGGTGGCTCTTTTAGTTCTGGGTGCTGTAACTGCCGAAATAATCAGTTTTATAATTTGTCCAAAATACCTTGTCTTCCATCAAGGAGGCAGGCCTTTCCCCCCTGCTGCAGACGCCACACAGCCATCACTCACATCTTCTTGGCACCGCCTCACCGCTGTTTTGAAATGAGCCGGCGCCTGCGCTCTTTTCTCCTGCCTTGGGCAGGCGCAGTGAGCGCTGGCCGTCTGTCCTCTGTTCGTACGTACGCCCTGCCTGTGAATCCCAGCCCCGCAGTGTCTTATGATTTATTCATACTACGGGGCTGGGATTCCTGGGCACGCGCATTGCGTGTCTAAGCCTCTCACCCTCCCACCGCACACACCAGCTGTGAGGATTTGGCAAGGTTCCAGGCGATTGCACGGAGGAGGGATCACCTGAGAATGCACACGCTGTAGCAGGCGGTGGGAGAGGGTGAGAGGCTTAGACACGCAATGCGCATGCCCAGGAATCCCAGCCCCGTAGTATGAATAAATCATAAGACACTGCGGGGCTGGGATTCACAGGCAGGGCGGCCGCACAGACGGGCAGCGCTCACTGCGCCTGCCCAAGGCAGGAGAAAGGAGCGCAGGCGCCGCATCATTTCAATACACAGTCGAGGAGGCGACGCCTGGCGCCAAGAAGATGTGAGTGATGGCTGTGTGGCGTCTGCAGCAGGGGGGAAAGGCCTGCCTCCTTGACTGAAGAAAGGTATTTTGGACAAATTATAAAACTGATTATTTCTGCAGTTACAGCACCCAGAACTAAAAGAGCCACCTTGTCAGAATGCAGCATTACTGCTGCACAAGGTGGCTCTTTTAGTTAAAAAGGCCTGGGGGGGGCGACAGGTTCCCTTTAATGTCAGAGGCACGCTATGAATGCTTGTTTACAGACACCAGAGAAAACTGTTAGATCGCTCAGTGCACATAGGCCAAGAATGATCATTTTTCATGTGCTGCCCAAAAGATCAGTCGCCGATGAACGAGCATTGTGCTTATTCATCGGGTGATCATCAGCCTGTTCACATGCAAGTTAATTGTAAGATGAGTGTTTTTAACTATCCTGAGATCTTTTCTCCTTTTATCGTCTATTGCCTAGGAGACCGACCACCCTAGCTCTCTACTTTGTAAGCACAGTGCAGAAGACATGTCAGGGATTAGCGGCTTTCCTGCCAGCTTCAAAACAGTTCTTATGTGCTCAATTAAAAAGAGCTTGTAAGTAGCGCACATGTGGTGGTCGGTCGCCAAGGGAGACAGCAGTAAACCAAAGAACAAAATAGTGTTAATATCTCAAGAATGGCTGCAAATTTCAAGGAGTAAATTACTCGCATTTACAACTTCTTTCCAGCACTATCCATTTCTGAAGATGGGACTGCCCAGGCACTGATATGAGGGCCTGCGCCCTCTGCGGCTTACACCCGGGGTCCGGTTAGGATTTCCCGCTGTATACCGATGCCGCCATATAACAGCCGGTCGCACCGGTCACCTATGGCGATGCCTCTGTATACGAGGCTGACTGACTGCTGTACACCGAGCCATGGAGGCCGGATGGGAAGCCTCTTCTTGTCTGTGGTGGGGTAATGGGGTCATGCAGCAGTGAGCATGTGGCCTGACACCCAGTAACACAGGCCTCTGAGGCAGGGGCCATTATTCCCACACTGACATACACGTGCAGAGAAGTGAGGGGGAGCAGGGACAATGTGAGGGAAGCTGCAATGCAGACACAGCGCTGAGGACATGACTGCCTGCACGCAGCCTCCAACAATGACCTGTCACCCGATCACATCTGACGACGCGGTCACCTCCACCATAGCTCCGCCCCTTTGTGCTTCTGTAGGGGGTGGGCGTGGCCCGGAGATGTCGGAACGCAAAACAAGGCAGAAAGGCGGAAGCTCCGGACGAAAGCGAGGCCAAGAGTGATAGCAACTCGCGAGGAAGCGAGAACGGACGTCACAGCTCGTCCAATCACACGTCCTCACGCGCCTGACGTCCAAGGAGGGCGTGGTCTGGGAAGGTTCTCGAGCGCAGAGGGGGCGGAGCGAGGTCAGTAACCGAGCGGAGTTGTTGAGCGGCAGAGGGGAGTGCGGCTGTCGGACGGACGCGCAGCACCGGGAACATCGGGGCCGGATGCGGTTTATGTGTATCACCAGGAAAGCACAGAAGACGCGCAGTTACCGGCCAGAGACTTCTATACCTAGCCCAGCGCCCGAGCGTAGGACGGGCCGAGACCAAGCGGAACCAGACCGGGCCCGAACACACAGAAGCGTCCGACCAGAGCAGGACACGGCGCGGGGAGAATGATAGACCCGCAGGACAGGTGCGGACATAGCAGGGGCTGGGGCGAGCGCTGGAGGAAACGGGGCCAGAGGCCGCCCGAGCAGTGCCCGGCAAAGGAGTGGTTAATATAATAATAATAATTTTTATTTATATAGCGCCAACATATTCCGCAGCGCTTTACAGTTACATATACATATATATATGTAGCTATGTCTAGTCACACACACACTGTACAAACACAGACACCTTGTATATGTAAACACGCACAGACACCTTGTATATGTAAACACGCAGACACCTTGTATATGTAAACACGCAGACACCTTGTATATGTAAACACGCAGACACCTTGTATATGTAAACACGCAGACACCTTGTATATGTAAACGCACAGACACCTTGTATATGTAAACACAGACACCTTGTATATGTAAACACAGACACCTTGTATATGTAACCACGCAGACACCTTGTATATGTAAACGCGCGCAGACACCTTGTATATGTAAACGCGCGCAGACACCTTGTATATGTAAACACGCGCAGACACCTTGTATATGTAAACGCGCAGACACCTTGTATATGTAAACACGCGCAGACACCTTGTATATGTAAACACGCGCAGACACCTTATATATGTAAACACAGACACCTTATATATGTAAACACAGACACCTTGTATATGTAAACACAGACACCTTGTATATGTAAACACGCGCAGACACCTTGTATATGTAAACACGCAGACACCTTGTATATGTAAACACGCGCAGACACCTTGTATATGTAAACACGCAGACACCTTGTATATGTAAACACGCAGACACCTTGTATATGTAAACACGCGCAGACACCTTGTATATGTAAACACGCACAGACACCTTGTATATGTAAACACAGACACCTTGTATATGTAAACACGCGCAGACACCTTGTATATGTAAACACGCGCAGACACCTTGTATATGTAAACACACGCAGACACCTTGTATATGTAAACACGCAGACACCTTGTATATGTAAACACGCAGACACCTTGTATATGTAAACACGCGCAGACACCTTGTATATGTAAACACAGACACCTTGTATATGTAAACACGCGCAGACACCTTGTATATGTAAACACGCGCAGACACCTTATATATGTAAACACGCGCAGACACCTTGTATATGTAAACACGCGCAGACACATTGTATATGTAAACACGCGCAGACACCTTGTATATGTAAACAGACACCTTGTATATGTAAACACGCGC
Source organism: Ranitomeya variabilis (assembly GCF_051348905.1). Lineage (NCBI taxonomy): Eukaryota > Metazoa > Chordata > Amphibia > Anura > Dendrobatidae > Ranitomeya > Ranitomeya variabilis. The sequence continues at coordinate 248,843,455 of NC_135236.1, forward strand.
AGACACCTTGTATATGTAAACACGCAGACACCTTGTATATGTAAACACGCAGACACCTTGTATATGTAAACACGCGCAGACACCTTGTATATGTAAACACGCAGACACCTTGTATATGTAAACACGCGCAGACACCTTGTATATGTAACCACGCGCAGACACCTTGTATATGTAAACACGCGCAGACACCTTGTATATGTAAACACGCGCAGACACCTTGTATATGTAAACACGCACAGACACCTTGTATATGTAAACACGCGCAGACACCTTGTATATGTAAACACGCGCAGACACCTTGTATATGTAAACACGCAGACACCTTGTATATGTAAACACGCGCAGACACCTTGTATATGTAAACACGCAGACACCTTGTATATGTAAACACGCGCACACCTTGTATATGTAAACACGCGCAGACACCTTGTATATGTAAACACGCGCAGACACCTTGTATATGTAAACACGCGCAGACACCTTGTATATGTAACCACGCGCAGACACCTTGTATATGTAAACACGCGCAGACACCTTGTATATGTAAACACGCGCAGACACCTTGTATATGTAAACACGCGCAGACACCTTGTATATGTAAACACGCGCAGACACCTTGTATATGTAAACACGCGCAGACACCTTGTATATGTAAACACGCGCAGACACCTTGTATATGTAAACACGCGCAGACACCTTGTATATGTAAACACGCGCAGACACCTTGTATATGTAAACACGCGCAGACACCTTGTATATGTAAACACGCGCAGACACCTTATATATGTAAACACAGACACCTTGTATATGTAAACACAGACACCTTGTATATGTAAACACGCGCAGACACCTTGTATATGTAAACACACGCAGACACCTTGTATATGTAAACACGCAGACACCTTGTATATGTAAACACGCAGACACCTTGTATATGTAAACACGCGCAGACACCTTGTATATGTAAACACAGACACCTTGTATATGTAAACACGCGCAGACACCTTGTATATGTAAACACGCGCAGACACCTTATATATGTAAACACGCGCAGACACCTTGTATATGTAAACACGCGCAGACACATTGTATATGTAAACACGCGCAGACACCTTGTATATGTAAACACAGACACCTTGTATATGTAAACACGCGCAGACACCTTGTATATGTAAACACGCAGACACCTTGTATATGTAAACACGCAGACACCTTGTATATGTAAACACGCGCAGACACCTTGTATATGTAAACACGCAGACACCTTGTATATGTAAACACGCGCAGACACCTTGTATATGTAACCACGCGCAGACACCTTGTATATGTAAACACGCGCAGACACCTTGTATATGTAAACACGCGCAGACACCTTGTATATGTAAACACGCGCAGACACCTTGTATATGTAAACACGCACAGACACCTTGTATATGTAAACACGCACAGACACCTTGTATATGTAAACACGCGCAGACACCTTGTATATGTAAACACGCGCAGACACCTTGTATATGTAAACACGCAGACACCTTGTATATGTAAACACGCGCAGACACCTTGTATATGTAAACACGCAGACACCTTGTATATGTAAACACGCGCACACCTTGTATATGTAAACACGCGCAGACACCTTGTATATGTAAACACGCGCAGACACCTTGTATATGTAAACACGCGCAGACACCTTGTATATGTAAACACGCGCAGACACCTTGTATATGTAACCACGCGCAGACACCTTGTATATGTAAACACGCGCAGACACCTTGTATATGTAAACACGCGCAGACACCTTGTATATGTAAACACGCGCAGACACCTTGTATATGTAAACACGCGCAGACACCTTGTATATGTAAACACGCGCAGACACCTTGTATATGTAAACACGCGCAGACACCTTGTATATGTAAACACGCGCAGACACCTTGTATATGTAAACACGCGCAGACACCTTGTATATGTAAACACGCGCAGACACCTTGTATATGTAAACACGCGCAGACACCTTGTATATGTAAACACGCGCAGACACCTTGTATATGTAAACACGCGCAGACACCTTGTATATGTAAACACGCGCAGACACCTTGTATATGTAAACACGCGCAGACACCTTGTATATGTAAACACGCGCAGACACCTTGTATATGTAAACACAGACACCTTGTATATGTAAACGCGCGCAGACACCTTGTATATGTAAACGCGCGCAGACACCTTGTATATGTAAACGCGCGCAGACACCTTGTATATGTAAACGCGCGCAGACACCTTGTATATGTAAACGCGCGCAGACACCTTGTATATGTAAACGCGCGCAGACACCTTGTATATGTAAACGCGCGCAGACACCTTGTATATGTAAACACGCGCAGACACCTTGTATATGTAAACACGCGCAGACACCTTGTATATGTAAACACGCGCAGACACCTTGTATATGTAAACACGCGCAGACACCTTGTATATGTAAACACGCGCAGACACCTTGTATATGTAAACACGCGTAGACACCTTGTATATGTAAACACACACTATTTACACACATGCACACATACTGTATATGCTCAGACACTGTATATCCAGACACAAACACACTACGCACAGACACACACTATACACATGCAGACACTATATATGCACACTGTATTTTCAGACACACACACACTGTATACACACTGTACACACACAACCTGTGGCTGGTCCCAGTGTAATCCTACCCTGGTGAGGAGGAGCGCTGGGGACACACTTGTTAGCTGGCAGCGGTACAGGAGTGCAATCTGATCGCCTGACAGGTTTGTATTTTCCTGGGAGTGTGGCTGTGGCCCATAGGGGCCGTGTACAGCAGGAGAGACATCTAATCGCCCATCAGATGACCGCTGACATGCCACCGCTCTGACGTTACCGTCCATGGGATCATTCCTAGGGGCCTGGCTGGTAATATTTTGGGTTTGTTACCACTCGCAGGATGGGTTGTTTTTACAAACACAACAATAATAATAATGTCTTCTTGTTTTACATGTGGTGCTTCCAGACATTGATGAATAGTTCTAGGTGTCTGGTGACTAAATATAAGCAGTGTTGGCAGGAGGATGGTTTGTTACAGGGAAGCCGTCAGCTGATTTCTGCTGCTCGAATTACCTGCATGTTTTCCTCTCAAGTACTTGGACATTTCAGAGAAAACATACTTTGAAAAGTTAGCCAGGAACATCTCAGATAACTAGTTCTAGGCAGGTCCCTGGCTGCGTCCCCTAGACTGACAGGTCTCTCCCTACACACACATACAGAGACCCGTCAGTCATGGGGAGAAGCCATCAGGACTGGCCGTGGACTAGACATCCGAAACACACGGTCTCCGCTCAGCTTTTAAACTGTTCTCACTGTAGTGTTTCAGCGAAATATACGCACAGCTGCAATAATGTATCCAGTGTTTGACTCTGCTGGTTGTCAGTAGAGATGAGTGAACATTGTCGGCTCCCTCCTTATTCGGCAAGCTGTAGCACTAACCGAAGAAGCCGACAATGTTCACTCATCTGTAGTCGTCAGTCACTGATGAGACCGTCCACTGGACCCAAAATCCCAGAAAGAGCTGAGAGTTAGATGATAAGCACACAGTTTCTACTGAATCTTTTCTTACAGAATTATACATCAGTGTACTCCACTTCCTTCTCTATACCATGGTGCCTACAGATTGGACTGCATTTTACTGGTGATAAGTTCCCTTTTAAGGACGTCTTGCACCTGAAAAGCTTTTTCCCATTTTTAGAAGTTGTTATCCACATGACTGTTGGGTTCCCAGTGGTTGGAGCTTCGCCAGTCAGCAAGTTATCACCTGTCCCATGTATAAGTGATAACTTCTAAAGGTGAAAGTAACCCTTTAAAATCAAACCTGCTGCTTTTGCGGTTTCTGGCAAACCATTTAATGTATATGTCGGCCTAAAAACTCCCATGGTTAACATGCAATTCCTTACCTGATACATTCCCGGTGTATAGCTGTCAGCCTGGTGGTATAGCTGTCAGCCTGGTGTTTCCTGATGGTCTGAGTTTATATTCTGCACAGAACTAAACTATCCTACCTCTGAGAAGGTGTCTAATGGCTCTTTTATGCGCCCATACACATTAAAGTTGGCAGAGCCCCTCCATTTTTGGTGAGACCGGCTGAGGTCTAATGATGAGCAAGCGTGTGCGTGTCCAAAGGCCGGCGTCACACTGGCATATTGCATCCGATGCGATGTGCTAATGACACTCGGCTCCTGCTCGCAGCATAGCAGGAGCCGAGTGTCATGCGTCTGTGCTCTGATTCTCTCGCACAGTGAGGATCGGAGCACAGCTGCGGAGGAGGCGGAGAAATGAATTTCTCCATCTCCTCCATTGCTGGGGTTCGCTTATAACGCACATCACTCGGATGAAATCCAAGTGATGTGCGTTGTCTCACTCGCACCCATAGGCTTATATGGGTGCGAGTGAGCCGAGAGTTTTTCTCGCATGCTGCGATTGTCTCGGACCGAAGAAAACAGCCGACAAAAAGTCGTCTGGTGGGAGCTGCCCATAGCTTAGCATTGGTCCGAGTGCAATACGATTTATTATCGCATTGCACTCGGCCGTTTAAAACACCAGTGTGACGCCGGCCTAACAGTGTTCTCGGTGTACTTGGGGGGGAAAAAAAAAATGCTTGAGTTGCGGCTGTTGAACAGCTGCGAGACATGCAACCACAGCTACTTGAGCATTTTTTTCGAGCACCCCAAAAATACTCAATTAGAACACGATCATGCTTGGATAACACCTTATCCGTGCACACTCACTCTTCACTATGGATGACCCTTCCGAAGTAGACCGTCAACCGAACCCACCGATATTGATGGGTTTCACTGACAATCTGTGTATGGGGATGCCGGCCAACTGATTGTTGGGGGAGATGTCATTTGGGGCATGTCAGTTTTTAGACTGCTGGTCATGCTGTTCTCCCTTAGTTAAGTCACTGGCCGACATGTCAGCTGGCGACTTTCTCCTAGAGAACACAGGAGCGCTCCTGTGTATGGAACAGTCATCCAAACGATCGAATGAAGCATTAATGTGTATGGAGGCAATGTCAGACTGGGGTGCTAAGGGCCCACGAGTAACATTGACATTGGGGGGCCCACTTTTCACTTGCATACAAATAGTACACTTCCCTCGTTCACAAGTTTTCCTATATCTCTATATAATAATAATAAACTGTGTAGTTTGGTTAATGAATAATGAGATGATGCTTTATGTACAGAGTGAATCAATTGAATTATACTAAGTACTGCTCATATAGTGGGGTTAGGGGCCCAGACCCACCGGGGGATTCCCGTTACCCTATGGGCCGGTCTGAGCCTGTATGGAGGCCTCCTGTTGCTGAAATATCGGGAGATAAGGAACAGGCAGCTTAGATTGAAGCATCTGATCCTTCTATTTTCAGTTTTTAAGTTGCAACCGGAGGTGTCTAGTGGCAGCTTTCCCCCTTCTCTCCATTGAGAAGAGTAAACGCTATCACATTATTATCGGGACCCCAGGGACCACCTTTAACCTGCGAATGAATGTGCCACCTAGCTGATTCAGCCATTCCCTGCACAGATAGAGCTCTTCATCATCCCACTGCACTGGGAACAGAAGCACAGCCCCATTTGAGTCAACAAGGCAATGATGGGGTTCCCTATTAAGCAGCAAACAGAGCAGCAGTTCCTTTTTACAATTAATGATTTACGGCCCATGGGGTCGTAGTGATGGCATATCTTGGTGGTATGTCATCATTTTATGAGCTGTGAAAAGCTTTATTTAAAACAGCAAGGTGACAAGTCCTCTCCTATCCAGGGTTGTGGAGTCTGTGAGCCAAACCTCTGTCCTCAATTTCCCCGACCCCACAGCTCTGGTCACTACTGAGCATGTACATAAAGTGCAGCACAGATTCATCTCCACTAAAAGCCCAGATCCTTAGATCAGGAACAGAACAGACATTTATAGGACATTTCTTAACGTTCCCAAATTATTATGGAAACATTTACAGCACATCCTGCACTGAACTAGTGTACCCAATGTATTATTTATTTTAAGAGTTGGCCCATTTTATACCGACTCCACAGCCCTTGCCTCTCATGGCATTACACCCTGCAATACTAGAGACAACCTGATGCCCTGCAGAAATATTTGTAATACAATTATAGTGTGAAGGATTCTGTTTCTGGAGAAATCTGCTGGAACTCCTGATCAGGTGATATGTCTACGGGGGCCATGCATGACACCTGCAAGAAATGTATTCCACGCACCTATTCTAATGAAGGGGTGATTTACTGTACATTGGTGCTTTGTGCAGCAGCTTGCTTTTGCTAATAGAAGAAAGACCCCCTCCTCTGAATTTTATACACTGACCAGCCTGTTATACAGGTTCACCTTGTGCCAGATAAACTACTGTGGCCTGCTTAACCCTGGGTCAGGTGCATCTCTGGCACTCCGGAGTTCAGGCACAGGTTAGAAAACCGCCTATAATATGTAATGCTATGTGCACACAGTGCATCTTTGATGAGTTTTCGCGACGTTTTTATCCGCACGGAAATGGGCCAAAAGCGCTATGTAATCCATATACAAGCTTATTCAATGACAATTCTGAAGTGTTGTGCACATGGTCAGTAAATATCCGTGCGTATTTGCAGTGCGTGTTTTTTTTTTTTTTTCTGCAGTACGTCGATTCTTTTTGCATTTCTGCGCCTATTGAGTCAGTTAAATCCGCAGGAAAACATAGGTGTAAAAATGTTTGCAGAGTTGCTGAGTTTTTGTTTAGTGGTTTACCGGCTTCCTATGGTGTTTCCCACGTTGTCATCTGTGTGACAGCATGGGAACACCGGCGTGGTAGTCATCGGCGGTACCGCTACCACATCGGCCAGAGCGCTGCGGGATCATGCTAGCAGATGTCAGCGTGACCCCACAGCTGTGACTGTCACCCTCGGTAACGCTACTGCAGACTTTTGGTGAGAACACTGCGGGGTCATGATGTCAGCATGACCCCGCAGCTGTGACTGTGACCCACAGACGTTGGCCGATGAGACTACTGCTCCCATGGGGCTATGTCTGCTGTCATTGATAACAGCGACAGCAGGTGCTGTTGATGGGGGATGTAGTTTCATCTGCTGGTGCCTGTATTCACAGTTTAAAAAAAAAATAATAATAATAAAATACAATTCCATACATATAAAAATAAAAAGCCCATTATCCCCGATGCCCTCGTCTCCTAGAAATAATGTAAAATAATAAACCAACAAATACCTGTCCGCCGTAGTCCACGTCATCCCGAGTGTCCCACGGCGATCTCACGTGTAGAACAGTCACATCTGGAGATGTGACCGCTCTACCCGGCCGCCGGCGATACACTGCGGGAGTGATTACCTTCTGTCAGTGTATCACTGAGCTGCTGTGAGAGTTCACCAGAGTTCATCAGCTTCGGTGCTCTCACTTACGGCACCGCTGCGTGAGCACTTTCCCACGCAGCAGTGGTGCCATAAGGGAGATCACTGGAGCTGATAAACTGATGTGACTGCTCTCAAAGTGATCAGGATCGTTGTAGGACATTATGGATTATATTGTCGGCGGACAGGTGAGGAATATCTTGGTTTATTTTTTTTCTGTTGTTGCAGGAGACATTGGCTTTGGTGTATGGTTGAGTATGGTTTAATTTAGATTATTAAAGGAGTCTGTCATTATTTCAAATAAAGGACTTTATTCTGGGTGTCTGTTTTTATGCAATATCACTATGAGGTTACTAATGGATAGATGTCTTATAGACACCTCTCCATTACTAACTTGTGGTCTTGATGTCGCCTGACAATACAAAGGTGACATTGACCCCACAAATATGAACCCCACTTGCCACCACTACAGGGCAAGTGGGAAGAGTGAGACTAAGTGCCAGATTTGGCGCATCTTATACATGTGCCTTTTCTGGAGTGGCTGGGAGCTGATGTTTTTAGTCTGGGAGGGGGCCAATACCCATGGCCTTTCCTAGGCTACTAATATCAGCCCGCAGCTGTCTGCTTAGCCTTTGCTCGTTAGATTGTATAGGGGGGACTCTGTCAATTTTGTTCTGTGGTCTCCCTGTAAACTAGCCAGTAAAGGCTAAGCAAACTGCTGTGGGCTGATATTAATAGCCTGTGAACCTTTATGGCTATTGGCTCCTTCCCAGAATGTTAACATCAACCGTCGGCTTTCCCTCTGCTGGTTTTTAAAATTACGCGGGAGCCCACGCAACTTTTTTTTTTTTTTAATTAGCTGATACTGTCTGCAACAGCCTATGTGCATTCCCTCTGCTGACGGTGTGTGTTTCTTTTTGAGTTTTTTTACTTATCGGCTTAGTAATGAGGGTGTTGGACTGAGACCTTTTCATTACTAAAGGTACCTTCACACTCAGCGACTTTACAACGAGAACGACAATGATCCGTGACGTTGCAGCGTACTGGATAGCGATCTCGTTGTGTTTGACACGCAGCAGCGATCAGGATCCTGCTGTGATGTCGCTGGTCAGAGCTAGAAGTCCAGAACTTTATTTGATCGTCAGGTCGGCGTGTATCGTCCTGTTTGACAGCAAAAGCAACGATGTCAGCAATGTTTTACATGGAGCTAACGACCTGTGAGAACGATAAGTGAGTCACTGTTACGTCACAGGATCGCTCCTGCATCGTTCTGGAGCTGCTGTGCTTGACGTCTCTACAGCGACCTAAACAGCGACGCTCCAGCGATCGGCTCGTTGTCTATATCGCTGCAGTGTCGCTGAGTGTGACGGTACCTTAACCCTAGAGCTAGGTGTCAATGACAGCTGCTGACACCAAGCCCTGCTACTGCATCAGCATTAAAAAAGGTGGTGTTGAACCAAGAAATTACATCACAAAACTTTTTTTTTTTTTCTTAAAGCAATCATTGCTGTACGAAAACGCACATTTTTTCCCACAGCATTTTTCCTATCAAGAGATGCAGAAACCTTGGAGAAATTTCTGCAAGCAAATACTCAACGTGTGTACATAGCCTTTAACCCTGGGTCAGGTGCATCTCTGTTACTCCGGAGTTCAGGCACAGGTTAGAAAACCGCCTATAATATCTAATTATCTCAATTTCTGGGCTTTGAAAAAAAGTGTCCTTCATAGGGATGTATTAAAAGAGAGTACATAAAATCAGATGCAAAAAAACCCAAACATTTAATAAAACAAAAAGTACCCTGAGAAGGCCGCTTCCAAGAAAACCCTACTTATTTCTACAAGATATCCACAAACTTTGCATTACTCATTCATAAAACAAGCAAAATAAACAATTTTGATGGAAAAAGACCTAGAAAGTGCGAACCTTCAAAAGTGAGAAGCTTCAGGCGCAATGAACCTGAGTGGCCACGGAGGTCACACCTTCTCTCCGCAAGGACAGCAGTAAAACTGAGTGGGGGGTGTCAAGCAGTACCTAAAGCTAGGAAGGTACTGGGAAGGGTGCAATCCCCTGCTGCCTTGGAGGGGGACACCAAAATGTGTGAGCTGTACCTGTCAGGCCTATTGCGCCTGACGCAGGGTTAATCATTGACACTCCAAGACCTCTGAAGGTTCCCGGTATTATCTATCACCATATTAGTAGCAGATCCTTTTGTAATAATTATGGCATATTGATAGAACATATTTTATATTACATCTAGTGGGGGTCTGACCTCTAGGACTCCCGCTGATTGTGTGGATGAACTGCATACAGAGCTGGTGTTGTGGCCTTCATTGTTCTTCTCCTGCACAGGGACCCCTGGCCACCCGCTCAGTGGCACGATGGACAAACCTCTTGGCGTCCTCGTCAGGACCCTAAAGACCCATGAGAATACATTACCATTAGATGGTAACAGATGCTCTTCACATTGATGACTTGCTAATTCCACGTGTGGATTAGATGGTGAATGTTCTGGTAATAAGCAGCTCTTTATGTGGCCTCTGCAGGGATTTTCAGATGGCCTGATGTCCTTTTATCCCTCTGACCTAATGACAGAGAAGTTATGTAAGAGTACACTGGAGGGAATTTTTGAGATTCTAAACTTGAAACTTCATGTTCCGATATCACTTTCTTGTCGGTGTGCAGACCTCGGAAACACGGACCTGTATATTGTTTCAGATACAGATCCTTCTTATGTTTCTTTAATTAGCTGGATAGTGTTGCTTCATCAAAAAAATCACGGGTCTCATGTTTGTGCTTTAAATTTTATTTTCAGTTTTTATGGAAAAACGTCTGTGCGCGTATTCGAAAACATGAAAAGTGCGCAAGAATGGCTGATACCATTTCAAGTTTTATGCATAATGGAAATATAGACATGCAAATGATGTCAGGCCATTGAGATCTGTGATTAAAACAAGTGACATAAAGGATGAAGCTGACACTGATGTCTAAGGTGGAATCAGGGACAGAAACCCTGATCAGGGCCGGCGGCAGCACCCGGCCTACCAGGGCAAGTGCCGGGGCCCTGACGAGACAGGGGGGCCCACTCACACAGTCATAGAGCCATCTGGCTGCTTTAACCCTTTCTACCCTTTCAATTTGCGCTGGCACAAGCATCTTCTCACTGTCAGTGCAGGGCCAGGCACACATAGGGGTTAACTGGACACAGCCAGCGTGACATTGTGGGCGGAGAGTTCTCCTGCTCTGAATCTCCTGGCTGTGTGCAACTTATCGGAGGAGACGGAGCTCCTACCAGCACCTGAGTGAGTGCAATGCTATATCGCTGTATGTTCTGACAGTCTGGGACTGGGTGACCTGGGGCGGCCATGGGCTGGGCGGCTGCAGCTGATATATATATATATATATAGATACTACAGCAGCCGCCCAGCACAGCCTGTATAGATACAGTGTATATAATATATATACAGGACAGGTGCTGGGGGCCTGGGCTGGGCGGCTGTTGAAGTATATACACTGCACAGTACCACTCCCCTGTATATATACACTGCACAGTACCACTCCTCCTGTATATATACACTGTACAGTACCACTCCTCCTGTATATATACACTGCACAGTACCACTCCTCCTGTCCTGTATATATACACTGCACAGTACCACTCCTCCTGTCCTGTATATATACACCGCACAGTACCACTCCTCCTGTCCTGTATATATACACCGCACAGTACCACTCCTCCTGTCCTGTATATATACACTGCACAGTACCGCTCCTCCTGTATATATACACTGCACAGTACCTCTCCTCCTGTCCTGTATATATACACTGCACAGTACCACTCCTCCTGTATATATACACTGTACAGTACCACTCCTCCTGTATATATACACTGCACAGTACCACTCCTCCTGTATATATACACTGCACAGTACCACTCCTCCTGTATATATACACTGTACAGTACCACTCCTCCTGTATATATACACTGCACAGTACCACTCCTCCTGTATATATACACTGCACAGTACCGCTCCTCCTGTATATACACACCGCACAGTACCACTCCTCCTGTATATATACACCGCACAGTACCACTCCTCCTGTATATATACACTGCACAGTACCACTCCTCCTGTCCT